>NC_090030.1:21432877-21732877 GCF_037176765.1 Anolis sagrei | reverse complement strand
CTCCTCGAGGTTCGAGGTTGGGTACATCATTGCAAAAATACAAAGATAAAAACATAATAATAATAATAACAGTTTTGACATCCACCTCTCCTCAAGGCTCGAGGTGAGGTACAATATAGTTAAAATACATAGATAAAAACATAATAATAATAATAATAATAATAATAATAATAATAATAATAATTTTGTTATCTGACTCTCATTGTGGTGGGGTACAAAATAGTTACAATAAATAGATAATAATAACAGTATTAATAATAATAATACTAGTTTTAATATCTGTCTTCCCTCAAGGTGGGATACAACATAATAAAATATATTTATTTATTTATTTACATTATTTCTATCCCGCCCATATCAGCCTGAAGGCAACTCATATAAAATACATAGATAAAAACATTATTATTATTATTATTATTATTATATTAGTTTTTTTATCTGTCCTCAAGGCTTGGGTGGGGTACAACATAGTTAAAATACATAGATAAAAACATAATAATAATAATAATAATAATAATAATAATAATAATAATAATAAGGCTTTGAAGGACTTGCAGTGATTTTGAAAATCTTTTCTTTCCATTCCTCCCAGTTTGAAGAAAGTGCGGTCAACTTATGGAACTGGACTGTCGCCAGAAAAGAAGGCCCTATTCTCAGTGATATACAAAAAGTGAAGTGTATGTTTGAATCCCCTCTTATAAACGTTTGATTTACTGAATGTAGCAACATGTCCTTTTTTTCGTGGAAATTTGTATATGCTTTCATGGCTGTTAATTGCTGTCTTAATCAATTTGTCAGTATTTTAACTTCATTGCATTTGGTTTTACTGTAGCCACTTTGAGTCTGTCCTGTACAGACAGAAAGTGGTGTATAAACATAATAATAATAATAATAATAATAATAATAATAACAATAATAGAAGAAGAAGAAGAAGAAGAAGAAAAAGAAGAAGAAGAAGAAGAAGAAGAAGACATGCTGGTAATGATGTCAATACTGTGATGGGTAAATGGGGGGTGGGGGGTGGAATCCCTTATAAGAGCTAGGGGTGCACTTTCACTCATTGATAATACTGCAAATAATTGATATTCTGCAGCTCTCCTACATCACAAACGTGTATTTTATTACTTCTTTTATTGTTGGGCTAGGAACTGGAGATGAGTAATCCTTGTCTAAGAATAGGCAATATCTTCTTATATTTGTAATACCATAATTTTTATTAAGAAATACCCCATATACTCGAGTATAAGCGGACCCAAATCTAAGCCAAGGCACCTAATTTTACCACAAAAAACTGGGAAAATGTATTGACTCGAGTATAAGCTGAGAGTGGGAAATGCAGCAGCTACTGGTAAATTTCAAAATAAAACTCGATACCAATAAAATTATCATAAATTAATTGAGGCATCAGTAGGTTAAATGTTTTTGAATATTTACATAAAACTGTAATTTAAGATAAGACTGTCCAACTCTGAATAAACCATTATTATAACCTTCTTCAATGTAAATGTGCTTATGTATCCTTCCAATAATAATGCAGTAAAATAATAAATGTAATAAAAATAAAAATAATAGAGTAAAATAATGGAAATGTAATAATGACAGTAATAATAGTGTGGAATAATGTATGTAATAACAAAATAATAGAGTAAAATAATAAATGTAATAATGCCCCTGGTGGCGCAGTGGGTTAAACCCCTCTGCCGGCAGGACTGAAGACCGACAGGTCACAGGTTCGAATCCGGGGAGAGGCGGATGAGCTCCCGCTATCAGCTCCAGCTCCTCATGCGGGGACATGAGAGAAGCCTCCCACAAGGATGATAAAACATCAAATCATCCGGGCATCCCCTGGGCAGCATCCTTGCAGACGGCCAATTCTCTCACACCAGAAGCGACTTGCAGTTTCTCAAGTCGCTCCTGACACAACAAAAAATAGAGTAAAATAATAATAATAATAATAATAATAATAACAGAATAAAATAATAAATAACTTTGATGAGTATAAGCCAAGGGTGGGTGGGGTTCAGCCTAAAAAAGGGCTGAAAAACTCCGCTTATACTCAAGTATATACGATAAAGAAAACAAATAGAAGGAAACATAAATACCAGGAAATATAATGCTAACCTACAACTATATCTAAGAGATTGATCCTAACAGAAAACAAACCTACAGCAATAAGCACATTCTGGACATACAACTACTAGGATTGATCTATAGACTTCAGACTTGTCGACTGTTGATATAAGAAATAAACAGCAAATAATATAAAAATACAGAATATTTTCTTCTTATAGTGCGACACGTTGCCTGCAGAATGATGTTAATTTGTGAAGTAAATGATCCTCCCGAGGAAATGGCACGGAGGCAAATTCTGGTAATGTAGTCCATTTCTGTTCCGCAAAAGCAAGAAATCAGAAAAATCTCTAAAAAGTTATAAGAATGATGTATCTTTCTTATATTGATAGATTTCAATTTGGTGTTGTTTATTATCTAAGAGCCATGTTCCAAGAGGAAGATTTTAAGTAAATACGGGCATACATCTCCAGGCTTGGTAAGGATTATGTACCAGCCAGATTCATCATTTGAACATACATTTCTTTTGTGATCCAGATGGCCATGAAGACTGGGAAAGGCTGGGTAGACATTGGAGAGCCTGCTCTTGCTAATGAAGTCCTCGACGTTGCCATGAACGTACGTTGTGACGTCTTGTGTGGGTTTGTTTTCTGAAGAAACGCCACTTGCATTTGAGTATTTTAAAGGCATATTTTATACTTTGCAGACTCTGGAGACACTCTATGCCCAGCTGACTAAGAGGAGCACGAGTGAGAGTGACATCCATGCACACAAAGCCGACATAGAGAAGGATGTGTTCAAGGTCCTCTCTTATCAGGCTGAATCAGTACGTGAGGCAAAAGATATCTCAAATCACAGTAGCAATGGCAGAGTACTCCCTGCTCGCTTTTGTTGTTGAGGTGCATTGTTAGCATTTTAAAATATGGACTTGCAACTGGTTTATGGCAATATGTCCTCACAATGCACTTTAATACCGACTTAGGATAGACTGTGCTCCCTCATTTCTCTCCAAAAAATCCTATCCTAGTTATATTTTACCTTGTTCATGTCAGCATATTTTCAATTTGGCCCAGCCATTTTTAAATTTTTTAATGTCACTATTGATTGTTTTTTGTTTACGTGATTTATATGATTTGTACTTTATTGATTGTTTATTGATGTTGTGTTTATTAATGTTTTGTTTGATGTACTTTGGGCTTGGCCTCAAGTCTCAAGTCCCTTGAGGAGATGGTAGCAGCGTACAAATAAAGTTTATTATATTGTTATTATTTATAGCAACCTAACCGTTAAGTGATGCATTTTACTGCTTTCTCAGGCAATCTCTCAAGGGGATTTTCAGAAAACGACCGCCTGCATCCAGCGCTGCAAAGACATCCTGATGAGGCTGCCCAATGAAGTTAGTAACCCCATAATGGTCCCAAATTGATTTTTCACCTTGTTGAAACCGAGTGGAGTTTCACACTGAAAACACAATGTATCTGTACCCATTTCTAGCTTTGAAAAACATAACTGTACATGAGTATGACCTGCATTCCTCCCATTGAATTTCAGACCTCTTACCTTTCCCTTCTGTGCTATAACTTTGGGGTAGAAACGTATCAACGGAAGAACTATGAGCAGAGCTCCTTCTGGCTCAGGTAAGGCCATAGGAAAACAGGGACACGGATGAACTTATAGAGTCATAGAATCATAGAGTTGGAAGAGACCTCATGGGCCATCCAGTCCAACCCCCTGCCAAAAAGCAGGAATATTGCATTCAAAGCACCCCCGACAGATGGCCATCCAGCCTCTGTTTAAAAGCCTCCAAAGAAGGAGCCTCCACCACACTCTGGGGCAGAGAGTTCCACTTCTGAATGGCTCTCACAGTCAGGAAGTTCTTCCTCATGTTCAGATGGAATCTCCTTTCTTGTAGTTTGAAGCCATTGTTCCACGTCCTAGTCTCCAGGGAAGCAGAAAACAAGCCTGCTCCCTCCTCCCTGTGACTTCCTCTCACATATTTATACATGGCCCTCATCATATCTCCTCTCAGCCTTCTCTTCTTCAGGCTAAACATGCCCAGCTCCTTAAGCCGCTCCTCATAGGGCTTGTTCTCCAGACCCTTGATCATTTGAGTCGCCCTCCTCTGGACACATTCCAGCTTCTCAATATCTCTCTTCAACTTCTCTCTTGGCAGGACACTGAGGGATTACAGGAGGTGGAACGGCCAAGGCTGGAGCTACATTGACATATAATGCACCTTGAAACTGTTTTATATGGTCGATATAGATCCATATAATCCAGTTCAGTGCACTTAAACTACATTATAAGAGTATACACTGCTATATAACTGCATTATAAGGCAGTGTAGAATCCAGGCCAAGCTTTTGAGAGCTTGAAAAATCACCTATCTGAACGGAATGCTGTGGCACCATCTAGTGGCTACAATCCTATGATTTTAAATAGTGGCATGGAAATACATTTGGATAACCATTTGATGTCTCAAAGCAATAAAAGCACTAATTGCATATTTTTATTTTTACTTTGATATTTGTACTTCTTTGAGCTTGTTTTGTTTTAAACATGTTGCTAACTACCTTGAGTCCCATTATCAATGTAAAGGGGGGAGGGATATAGATTAATCATCATCATCATCATCATCATCATCATCTGGGTTGCTGTGAGTTTTCCGGGCTGTCTGGCCATGTCCCAGAAGCATGCTCTCCTGGCGTTTCACCCACATCTATGGCAGGCATTCTCAGAGGTTGAGAGATCTGCTGGAAACTAGGCAAGTGAGGCTTGTATGCCTATTGAATGTCCAGAGTGGGAGAAAGAACTCTTGTCTGTTGGAGGCTTGTGTAAATGTTGCAACTGGCTACCTTGATTAGCATTTAATGGCTTTGCAGCTTCAAAGTTTGTCTGCTTCTTGCCTAGAGGCATCCTTTGTTGGGAGTGTTAGCTGGCCCTCATTGTTTCATCTCTTTGTTTCATCATGCTGCTCTGGCCAGAGCGAAGACAGAGGGGAGCAGAAGACATTTCCATCTTGTCTCCTGTCTTTACTAATAATATAATATAGTATATTGTATGTACATATAATATTTATAATATTATAATGTAATACAATATAATACTAGTAATAATAAGACAATATTATAATTATAATTATATATTTACATTACATGTAATATTACTAATAATATTGCAATTTCTCAAGTCACTCCTGACATGACAAAAAAAACCCAATATAATGGTATAGTGCAGTATAGTAATATATAATACTGATATTGTACTATGCTAATAATATAATATATTGTATGAAAAAATATAATGTAAGCCGCTCTGAGTCCCCTTTGGGGTGAGAAGGGCGGCATATAAATGCCATAAATAAATAAATAAATAAATATCTGGAACCCCCCCCCCCTTTTTTTTTTTAGTGTTGCTCTTTATTTACTGTCCCGGTTTTAGAGTTGTTTAATACTGGTAGTCAGATTCTGTTCATTTTCATGACTTTCTCCTTTTTGTTGAAATTGTCCACATGCTTGTGGATTTCAGTGGCTTCTCTGTGTAGTCTGACATGGTGGTTGTGAGAGTGGTCCAGCATTCCTGTGTTCTCAGATAATATGCTGTGTCCAGTTTGGTTCATCAGGTGCTCTGCTATGGCTTTCTTCTCTAGTTGAATTAGTCTTCAGTGCTTTTCATTTTCCTTGATTCATGTTTGGACACATCCAACAGAAAAGAGTTCTTTCTTCCACCCTGGAAATTCCACAGATATATAAACCCACCTGCATAGTTTCCAACAGATCTCACAATCTTTGAGAATGCCTGCCATAGATGCGGATGAAATGTCAGGAGCGAATGCTTCTGGAACATGACCGTACAGCCTGAAAAAATCACAGCAACCCAGTGATTCCGGCCATGAAAGCCTTCAACAACGCATAATAATAAACGTCACAATCCTTGCTGTTGCTTAACTGAAAACAGTCTTCTCCCAAAACGTGTTCCTCTTAAAGAAAGCATCCACTGTGATTTAATTATGTGTGCATATAATCTTTAATCAGGCACTCTTTATAATCGATTCCCACAATAATTTCATCCCACTTTCCCTACTGGAATTAAGCGAAATACCCACTCCCACCTAGTCGCAAAGTATTTCTGAATTCAGAGTAGTTGACTAGAAAGCTTATTTATCAGTAAATCCTCTAACAAAATCTCTAACCTCAAGAAGGGACAGATGTGTACCTTTTGGACTGATTAATTCCTAATTGGGTTGTTGTAGGTTTTTTCTGGCTATATGGCCATGGTCTAGAGGCATTCTCTCCTGACGTTTCGCCTGCATCTATGGCAAGCATCCTCAGAGGTTGTGAGGTCTGTTGGAACTAGGGAAAAGGGTTTATATATCTGTGGAATGACCAGAGTGAGACAAAGGACTCTTGTCTGCTGGAGCTAGGTGTGAATGTTTCAACTGACCACCTTGATTAGCATATAATGGCCTGACATTGCCTAGAGCAAACTTTTGTTGAGAGGTGATTAGATTTTTAGATTAGACCCTTTTTCCTAGTTCCAACAGACCTCACTACCTCTGAGGATGCTTGCCATAGATGCAGGCGAAACATGAGGAGAGAATGCCTCTAGACCATGGCCATATAGCCCGAAAAAAACCTACAACAACTCAGTGATTCTGGCCATGAAAGCCTTCAACAATACATTAATTCCTATTTGTGGGCCAATTTGGGGGAATGACAGTTTCTGTGAGGAAGAGATGTGAATGGACAGCCAGTTTCATTTCTTTCCCCCTTTTCAACAGCCAGAGCTATGAAATTGGAAAGATGGATGTGAAATATTCAACTGGAAAAGAAATGCAGGTGAGAAAAGTTTGCAGCCAGTTCTGTAATGTTATGATTTCTGCCTACATGCTAAAAGACCCCTCTTATTTCCTCCCAAAGGCCAAAGTGCTGCGGCTGCTGGCGACCGTCTACCTTGAGTGGGATTGCCGACACCATCAGGAGAAGGCTCTCAGGGCTGCGGCAATGGCCAACGAGGTGACGGGGCCTTCCTTTTTGGGATGGACAGAGGGGCTCATCAGCAAAATCATACCCAAAACAAGCTTGTTCTGACAAAATGGGGTCAAACGTTAATATGGAACACTATCAGAAGAATGAAGGAAGGAATCTGGTGACACGTTTAGCAAGTTTATTTTAACACAGACATTCATGGGCTACAGCAGGCATGAGAAAACTTTGGCCCTCCAGGTGTTTTGGACTTCAACTCCCACAATTCCTAACAGCCGGTAGGGGGACGCCTGTACATGTGAAAAACATCTTGGAGTCCTCGTGGACAACAAGTTAAACATGAGCCAACAATGTGATGTGGCGGCAAAAAAGCCAATGGGATTTTGGCCTGCATCAATAATTGTTGAACTGTTATATTTTGTATTGTTTGTTGTGTGATTTGGGCATCTAATTGTGCCTCCTTTGTAAGCCGCCCTGAGTCCCCCCCGGGGTGAGAAGGGCGGGGTATAAGTAGATGAAATAAATAAATAAAATAAATAGATCTAGGGAAGTCATGCTACCCATGCTTTATTCAGCCTTGGTTAGACCACACCTGGAATATTGTGTCCAATTCTGGGCACCACAATTCAAGAGAGATATTGACAAGCTGGAATGTGTCCAGAGGAGGGCAACTAAAATGATCAAGGGTCTGGAGAACAAGCCCTATGAGGAGCAGCTTAAGGAGCTGGGCATGTTTAACCTGAAGAAGAGAAGGCTGAGAGGAGATATGATAGCCATGTATAAATATGTGAGAGGAAGTCACAGGGAGGAAGGAGCAAGCTTGTTTTCTGCTTCCCTGGAGACTAGGACGCGGAACAATGGCTTCAAACTGCAAGAGAGGAGATTCCATCTGAACATGAGGAAGAACTTCCTGACTGTGAGAGCCGTTCAGCAGTGGAACTCTCTGCCCCGGAGTGTGGTGGAGGCTCCTTTTTTGGAAGCTTTTAAACAGATGGCCATCTGTCAGGGGTAATTTGAATGCAATATTCCTGCTTCTTGGCAGGGGGTTGGACTGGATAGCCCATGAGGTCTCTTCCAACTCTTTGATTCTTTGATTCTAATCCCATGAATTCCTTAAGCTGCTTAAGTATTGCCATCATTCGTCGAATGCCTGCTTGCATAGCCAAGTTTTCAGCTGTTTCCTAAATGTCAGGAGGGAGGGGGTCAATCTAATCTTTCAGGGGTGGGAGTTCCACAGCCGAGGGGCCTCCACCGAGAAGGACCTGTCTCTCATCCCCACCAATTGCACCTGTGAAGGTGGCAGGACTGAGAGCAGGACTTCCCCAGCTGATTTTAGTACTCTAACTGGCTCATAAAGGGAGATATGTTCGAACAGGTAAACTGGACCAAAACCGTTTAGGGATTTATAGACTAAAGCCAGCACTTTGAATAGTTCTCGGTAGTAAACTGGCGGCCAGTGGAGCTGACGTAACAAAAGAGTTGTATGCTCCCTGTATGCCACTCAAGTCAGGAACCTGGCTGCTGCCCGTTGGACCATTTGATACTACTGAACAGTCTTCAAAGGCAGCCCCATGTAGAGCGTGTTGCAGTAGTCTATTTGAGATGTAACAACAGCATGGACTACCATGGCTAAGTCTGACTTCCTAAGGTACAGGTGCAACTGGCCCATAAGTTTTAATTATGCAAAAACTCCCGTGGCCACCCTGAAACCTGGAGTTCCAGACTCAACTATGAGTCCAGGAGGACTCCCAAGCTGTGAACCTGTGTCTTCAGGGGGAGTGTAACCATATACCCTGTTCAGCCTTTCGACTGACCAGGACTATTTCCGTCTTGTCTGGATTCAGTTTCAATTTGATCTCCCTCATCCAGACCCGTCACAGCTGCCAAGCAGTAGTTCAGGGCCTGAACAGCTTCCTTAGCATCAGGTGGAAAGGAGTAATAGAGCTGAACGTCATCTATGTATAGATGGCACCCAACTCCAAAATCTGGATGATCTTTCCCAGCAGCTTCTTGTAGATGTTAGGGTAAATGTTACCAAACCCTGCAGGACCCCACAAAACAATAGCTGTGGAATCGAGCAGGTGTCCTCCAGCAACGCCTTCTGGGAACAATCCTCTAGGAATGACTGGAGCCATTGCAAAACAGTTCCTCTAAGCCCCATTCCTGCAAAGTGTCCCAGAAGGATACTGTGGTCTACAGTATCAAAGGCTGCTGAGAAGTCCAGGAGAACTAACAGGGACACAACTCCCCCTGTCCTGTTAGTAGATCATACACTAAGGAGACCAAGATTGTTTAAGTTCTTTTTTTCTTGCAAGAGAGCAGCTGATGGGGAAGAAGATTTCATGGAATGGGATCATTTTTCATCCCTAGATTAAAAGATGCTAAATAGTTTCGGCAGCTGACATTTGTGTTGCTATGAAAAAAAAGCTGGGGCACAAGAGGAAGTTAAAACTTCACTTCCTCTCCCCTTGCTGCCTGTTTCCGAGCAAGAAGAATTAGAATTTCAATGCTCCGGGAGAAGAATCCCAAACTAGCAATCTGGCATCTCCAAGTGACTTGTTCCTCAGGATGTTTAAAATTATTCTAGAAGAGGATTTGGAATATATATACACAAGGGAAGTGCTGATGAGAAGCGCTTGACATCCCTTCAGCGTTATGAATAGGCCGAGTTCTGACAGGCACCCGTTAAAAATATTCTGAAATTGGTAAAAATAGTTGAGCTGTCAAAATAATGTCTTGATTTCTTGATTTACAGGAGGATTTGCATCCAGCAGGGTTTTTGTTGAAACTCAAAATCCTCCTGAAAGGCGGTGCATCCGACGAAGATGTTGGCACAGGTAGTGTGCTTGGTTTATCTATAAAATCAAATCATACCTATAAAATCAGGCTAAATTATATGATTGAAGGATGGAAAAATTTGCAATGTCCTTTTGTTTCCTTCCTTTCTATCTCTAGCTGTTGCTGAACTCATCCACCACAAGCTTCCTCTGGATATTTGCCTGGACTCAGCAAAGCTGCTTCTGGAGCACGAAAGGTACTGAATACGCCTAAGTCTCCCTTTTTGGGAAACAATTGTTTCATTTTTTGTTTGTCGATCAGAAAGATCAGCTAAAAGAAAGACCAAGAAAGACCACTTCAGGGCTCTTCAGCAAATCCTGCTTCTTTTTCTCTGGTTCTGAAATGGTGCTTGCGATCAAGTTGGGCAAAATCGAAAACAAAGAAAGGAAGAAATAAGGCTGAAAATGGGACCAATGCAGAAAGTCGGGGAATACAACATTTCCTCCAAAATATGTAACCCTGAGTCACACTCACATCATATTTTGGCATGCAGGATGAGCAGCCAGGGAACTAACTGGAAAATTGTTGTTGTTGCTGTTGTCATTATTATTATTGTTGTTGTTATTGTTATTTATACCCCACTTTTTCTCTTCACAAGGAGGCACAAAGCAGCTAGCATGAGTTTTCAGGATGATTGTAATATAAGCCTTACCCCAAAAATAAGCCCCAGTTAAGATCGTCGGAACCCTAGCTTCTGCCAACCTAGCAGTTCGAAAACATGCAAATGTGAGTAGATCAATAGGTACCGCTCCGGCGGGAAGGTAACGGCGCTCCATGCAGTCATGCCGGCCACATGACCTTGGAGGTGTCTACGGACAACACTGGCTCTTCGGCTTAGAAATGGAGATGAGCACCACACCCCAGAATCAGACATGACTGGACTTAATGTCAGGGGACTCCCTTTACCTTAAGATCTTCAGACAGACTGACACATTTACCAGAAGTACATCTGTTGCAACACATGACGCGCCTACTGAATTATAAAATTATAATATTAATATATAAATAAATATAAATAAGTAATAATGTTGACACAATATTATGATGACGTTCCAGAAGACGATGACATGACTGTATTTGAATTAATGTAAATGAATACAATGAATGCATGTAGATTGAAGAAATTGAAGAAATGTAGATTGGGAAAGGCATACGGCAGGGTTGTATACTCTCGCCCAACCTATTCAACTTGTATGCAGAACACATCGTGGAATGTGCAGGGTTTGATGAATGCAAAGCTGGGTTTAAAATTGCTGGAGGAAACATCAACAAACTTAGATATACAGATGATACCACTTTGATGGCCGAAAGTGAGGAGGAACCGAGGAGTCTTCTAATCAAAGTGAAAGAAGAAAATGCAAAAGCAGTGAAACATTTAAAAAACCAAGATTATGGCAACAAGAATGATTGACAACTGGGAAATAGAGGGAGAAAATGTGGAGGCCGTGACAGACACTGTATTTCTAGGTGCACAGATTACTGCAGATGAAGACTGCAGCCAGGAAATCAGGAGACGCTTACTTCTTGGGAGGAGAGCCATGTCCAATCTCGATAAAATAATGAAGAGTAGAGACATCACACTGGCAATGAAGATCCGCCTAGTCAAAGCCATGGTATTCCCTGTAGTCACCTACGGATGTGAGAGCTGGACCATAAGGAAGGCTGAGCGAAGGAAGAGAGATGCTTTTGAACTGTGGTGCTGGAGGAAAGTTCTGAGAGTGCCTTGAACAGTGAGAAGATCCAACCAGTCCATACTTCAGGAAATAAAGCCCGACTGCTCATTGGAGGGAAGGATAGTAGAGGCCAAGATGAAGTACTTTGGCCACATCATGAGAAGAAAGGAAAGCTTAGAGAAGACAATGATGCTAGGGAAAATGGAAGGAAAAAGGAAGAGGAGCCGACCAAGAGCAAGATGGATGGATGGCATCCTTGAAGTGATTGGACTGACCTTGAAGGAGCTGGGGGTGGTGACGGCCAACAGGAAGCTCTGGCGTGGACTGGTCCATGAGGTCACGAAGAGTCAGAAGCGACTAAATGAAGAAACAACAAGATTGAAGAAATGAGCCACCCACTGAAAATAAGCTCTAATGTGTCTTTTGAAGTAAAAATTAATATAAGACCCGGTCTTATTTTCAGAGATATATGGCATAAGCCCCCTGGTGGTGCAGCGGGTTAAAACAATGAACTGCTGAACTTGCTGGCCAAAAGGTTGGTGGTTCGGAGAGCAGGGTGAGCTCCCGCTGTTAGGCCCAGCTTCTGTCAACCTAGCAGTTCAAAAACATGCAAATGTGAGTAGATCTGGTGGAAAGGTAATGGCGCTCCATGCAGTCATGCCAGCCACGTGACCTTGGAGGTGTCTACGGACAACGCCTGCTCTTCGTCTTAGAAATGGAGAAGAGCACCGCCCCCCAGAGTCAGACATGGCTAGACTTAATGTCAGGAGAAACCTTTACTTTTTACCTATGGCATATCTACCCAGAGTAGTTGATGACTTTCCTTTTGGCAATGTACCATAAAGCTTTGGTTACGAAATGAGTGAGGACAGCCATTTTAACTCTTAGTTGTCCCAGGGAGCCATGTGGCCAAGTGGGATCCTAGGAGGGCTTGGTGTCACGTCTCATTTAATATGTAAACACTATTTTCTTGAAGTCAGGGATGGAAGCCTGGACTGTTTTCATCCCGTTGTCTTTGTATATTAAGGGAGGCCATTGGCTTCGACTTCCTGAAGTCACTGGCTCGGCTCTTTGAAGATAACCCAGATGTCGGCAGAGTCATTCTCCTCCACATCAAGCTCTTGTTGCAGAGGATGAAGGAGCCACTTGCCAAAAGAATGATCGAGGACATCCTTGCAGGTCTGTACCCAGCTTCCCTTGATGCTGATGTATGGCTTTGTTTGGGGCAAGTATAGAAGATGTCAAAACAACTGTTTCAAGTTGAAGTTAAGAAATGTCTTAACTGTCTGGCTATCCGATCTTATCACCATATTGTTACATTATGTAACCCAATTTTTGTTCCTGGGTTATCAATGTTATTTCCTAATTGGTTCTATCATAAAAACATGGATAAAGTTTATTAAAGTACAAAAACTTTGCTTGTGCGAGAGGGACATCCTCTCGCGAGGGGAGCTTTTGCACAATTAAAACTTGTGCACCACCTGCGCCCGTACTTTGGGAAGTCTGACTTGGCCATGATGGTCCACGCTCTGGTTACATCCCGTATAGACTACTGCAATGTTCTCTACGTGGGGTTGCCTCTGAAAACTGCCCGGAAGCTTCTACTAGTCCAACGAGCGGCAGTCAGATTACTAACAGGAGCGGGGTACAGGGAGCATACTACTCCTCTGTTGCGTCAGCTCCACTGGCTGCCAATTAGCTTCCGAGCACAATTCAAAGTGCTGGTGTTGACCTATAAATCCCTAAACAACTCCGTCCCAGTTTACCCGTCCGAACGGATTCTCCCCTATGAACCATCAAGGTTGTTAAGATCTTCTGGAGGGGCCCTGCTCTTGGTCCCACCACCTTCACAATCGCGTCTGGTGGGAACGAGGGACAGGGCCTTCTCGGTGGTGGCCCCTCATCTCTGGAACTCTTTCCCGTTGGAGATTAGATCTGCCTCTTCCCTCCTGACTTTCAGAAAGCTGGTAAAAACCTGGCTTTGGAATATAGCATTTGCAGAATGATGATTGAGTCAATAACGGCTGACCACACCGGTGGATGGTGATGAATTTGTGATTTTATTCTGACGACCTGGCTTTTGTAATTGTATGATATTGATGATCTGTATTTCAATGTATTTTGTATTAATGTATTATGATGCTATTATGTTTACTATATTTGTGTTGAATTTTCTGCTGTTAGCCGGCCTGAGTCCCTCTTCGGAGGTCGAGAAGATCGGGTTATAAAAGCTCCAAATAAATAAATAAATAAATAATCCTGCAGCATTTTGCTCTAGTTTTTCAATGAATATCCTGCAATATTCCTGCTTCTTGGCAGAATGGGGTTGGACTGGATGGCCCATGAGGTCTCTTCCAACTCTATGATTCTATGATCTCATTGAGTCTCAACCAATTCAACCTAGTTTGTAGCAGCTACAAAAACGAAGTTTCTGGAGCAGAACAACTACTTTTAAAGTAAATACCACACAATTCAACAGGAAATAACACTTTCAAAGCAGGAACAGGACATTTTTCAAATTTTGTTACATAGTGTTGTTGTTATTTATACCCTACTTTTTCTCTCTAAAAAAGACTCAAAGCACCTCACAATAAAACCAAGCACGATACAATTAAAACCTCAAAATATACAAACATTAAAATGGAATTAAATGTTAGCAGTATTTAAAAAAATAAGCAATAAAACCCTTAATGGCTTAAAAACCTGTTAATTGCTCAAATCATACCTTACAAGCCTATGTATTTTCATAATTATTCTAAACACACTGGTTTGCTTGACTGAAAATTACAGGGGAAGTTAACACCGTTTAAACTTGCTGGATTGGGCACTCAAAGAGCCACCAGCTTTTGCATACAAATATATTTAATGTCCTGGAGCTGGAAAAATGAATAATATGATTGCCAAATGGAACCACTCTAGATTATGATTTGGATCATGTGATTTTAATTGATGTTTTACTAATTGAAGTTTTTAACTACTTGGATTTTAATGTATTGTTTATTTTATCTTATATAAATGCATGGCATAGAATTGTTGCCTGTTGTACCCTTCGGGGTGAGAAGGACAGGGTACAAATGCTGTAAATAAATAAACAAATAAAAATGCTGGATTTCTATCTCTGCAGGGCAAACCATTGGAAAACAGCTGCCTCCTGAAAGCCTGAACCACCTACACCTTGTTCTCTGGGACAGAGCTGCTCAGAACTATGAGGTTTGAAGCCCCTTCAAAGCTTTATCTCTTTACAAACATATTACAAGTTCTCTCTGAGGGTCCAGAATGGGAGCAAATAATCTGTTAGTGGTGCATGACATGCTTTTGTCATCCTATTTTGCTTCCACATTTTGAGAATCTAGAGCAGTGGTTCTCAACCTTCCTAATGCTGTGATCCCTGAATACAGTTCCTCAGGTTGTGGTGACCCCCAACCATAAAATTGTTTTCATTGCTACTTCATAACCGTAATTTTGCTACTGTTGTGAATCATAATGTAAATATGTGATATGCAGGATGTATTTTCATTCACTGGACCAAATTCAGCACAGATACCTGAATACTTGTGGGGTTGGGAGGATTGATTTTGTCATTTGGGAGTTGTAGTTGCTGAGATTTATAGTTAACCTACAATCAAAAACCATTCTGAACTCCACCAATGATGGAATTGACTCAAATTTGACACACAGAACTCCCATGAGCAACAGAAAATAATGGAAAGGTTTGGTGGGCATTGACTTTGAGTTTTGGAGTTATAGTTCACCTACATCCAGAGAGCACTGTGAACAATGATGGATTGGGACCAAACTCGGCACAAATACTCAATATTCCCAAATGTGAACACTGGTGAAGTTTGGGGAAAAAATAGACCTTGAGATTCGGGAGTTGTAGTTGCTGGGATTTATAGTTCACCTACAATCAAAGACCATTCTGAACCCCACCAACAGAATTTGACCAAACATCCCACACAGAACCTCCATGACCAACATAAAATACGGTGTTTTCTGATGGTCTTTGGCAACCCCTCTAATACCCCCTTGCAACCATAGAATCATAGAATCATAGAATCAAAGAGTTGGAAGAGACCTCATGGGCCATCCAGTCCAACCCCCTGCCAAGAAGCAGGAATATTGCATTCAAATCACCCCTGACAGATGGCCATCCAGCCTCTGTTTAAAAGCTTCCAAAGAAGGAGCCTCCACCACACTCCGGGGCAGAGAGTTCCACTGCTGAACGGCTCTCACAGTCAGGAAGTTCTTCCTCATGTTCAGATGGAATCTCCTCTCTTGTAGTTTGAAGCCATTGTTCCGCGTCCTAGTCTCCAAGGAAGCAGAAAACAAGCTTGCTCCCTCCTCCCTGTGGCTTCCTCTCACATATTTATACATGGCTATCATATCTCCTCTCAGCCTTCTCTTCTTCAGGCTAAACATGCCCAGTTCCCTAAGCCGCTCCTCATAGGGCTTGTTCTCCAGACCCTTGATCATTTTAGTCGCCCTTCTCTGGACACATTCCAGCTTGTCAATATCTCTCTTGAATTGTGGCGCCCAGAATTGGACACAATATTCCAGGTGTGGTCTAACCAAAGCAGAATAGAGGGGTAGCATTACTTCCTTAGATCTAGACACTATGCTCCTCTTGATGCAGGCCAAAATCCCATTGGCTTTTTTTGCCGCCACGTCACATTGTTGGCTCATGTTTAACTTGTTGTCCACGAGGACTCCAAGATCTTTTTCACACGTACTGCTCTCGAGCCAGGCGTCACCCATTCTGTATCTTTGCATTTCGTTTTTTCTGCCAAAGTGGAGTATCTTGCATTTGTCACTGTTGAACTTCATTTTGTTAGTTTTGGCCCATCTCTCTAATCTGTCAAGATCGTTTTGAATTCTGCTCCTGTCCTCTGGACTATTGGCTATCCCTCCCAATTTGGTGTCGTCTGCAAACTTGATGATCATGCCTTCTAGCCCTTCATCTAAGTCATTAATAAAGATGTTGAACAGGACCGGGCCCAGGACGGAACCCTGCGGCACTCCACTCGTCACTTCTTTCCAAGATGAAGAGGAAGCATTAGTGAGCACTCTCTGTGTTCGTCCACTTAACCAATTCCAGATCCACCTCACCGTAGTTTTGCCTAGCCCACATTGGACTAGTTTCCTTGCCAGAAGGTCATGGGGGACCTTGTCGAAGGCCTTACTGAAATCCAGGTACGCTACATCCACGGCATTCCCTGCATCTACCCAGCTTGTAGCTCTATCGAAGAAAGAGATCAGATTAGTCTGACATGACTTGTTTTTGATAAATCCATGTTGACTATTAGCGATGACTGCATTTGTTTCTAAGTGTTTGCAGACCACTTCCTTAACAATCTTTTCCAGAATCTTGCCCGGTATCGACGTGAGGCTGACCGGACGGTAGTTGTTTGGGTCATCCTTTTTTCCCTTCTTGAAGATTGGGACCACATTGGCCCTCCTCCAATCTGCTGGAACTTCTCCCGTTCTCCAAGAACTCTCAAAGATGGTTGCCAATGGTTCCGAAATGACTTCCGCTAGTTCCTTCAATACTCTGGGGTGTAGTTGATCTGGCCCTGGGGACTTGAACTCATTAAGAGCGGCCAGGTATTCCTGAACGACTTCTTTCCCAATTTGGGGTTGGATGTCCTCCAAACCCTCATCCACTCCATCTTGCTGAGGTTGAAGACTCTCTTTTTGTGAGAAGACCGAGGCAAAGAAGGCATTAAGTAGTTCTGCCTTTTCCCTATCCCCTGTCAGCATTGCCCCATCTTCTCCTCGAAGAGGTCCTATCGCCTCCTTGTTTTTCCTTTTTCTACTGACATAAGAATAGAAGCCCTTTTTATTGTTTTTAATGTCCCTGGCAAGTCTGAGCTCGTTTTTTGCTTTAGCCTTGCGGACCTTTTCCCTACAGGTGTTGGCTATTTGTTTGAATTCTTCTTTGGTGATTTCTCCCTTTTTCCACTTCTTGTGCATGTCTCTTTTGTGTCTTAGCACAGTTAGAAGTTCTTTGGACATCCATTCTGGCTTCTTTGCACTTGTCCTATTTTTTCTCTTTGTTGGCACAGTTTGCAATTGCGCCTTGAGTATTTCACTCTTGAGAAATTCCCATCCATCCGTAACTCCCTTGTCTTTTAGTATCTGTGTCCACGGAATGCTGCTCAGCGTTTCCTTCATTTTTTGGAAATCAGCTCTCCTAAAGTCCAAAATGCGGGTTTGACTTGTCTTAGTTTCGGCCTTCCTTTGTACCTCAAATTGCAGGAGCACATGGTCACTTGCCCCTAAGGATCCTACCACTTCGACCGCATCGATCAGGTCCTCCGCATTTGTTAAGATGAGATCAAGAGTAGTCAATCCCCTTGTTGCTTCTTCTACCTTCTGGACCATGAAATTGTCTGCAAGGCAAGCGAGGAATTTGTTGGACCTTGTACTCTTGGCCGAGTTTGTTTTCCAGCAAATATCGGGATAGTTGAAATCGCCCATGACTACTACATCTCTTCTCTGTGCCTGTTTGGTCAACTGTTGGCAGAAGACTTCATCAAGTTCTTCCTCCTGGCTTGGGGGTCTGTAGTAGACGCCTACAACGACATCTTTTTGAGTCCCAGTTCCCTTGATTCTTATCCAGATGATTTCAAGCTGGTTTCCCAGATTGCTGTCTTGAATCTCTTCTGTAGCATAAGAGTTTTTGACATATAAGGCTACTCCGCCTCCTCTCCCCTTTGTTCGGTTTCTGTGAAAGAGGTTATACCCCTCGATATCTACATTCCAGCGATAGGAGTCATCCCACCAGGTTTCAGTGATCCCTATGATATCATATTTGTGGTGTTGTGCTAAAAGTTGGAGTTCGTCTTGTTTATTTCCCATGCTCTGTGCATTAGTGTAAAGACATGTGAGCCCCTGAGATCTTCCCCTGAGCTGTTTAATTGGGATTATTGTGCTTTGGGTACTTGGTCCTTGTTGTGTTTGTGCAGCCCTCCGTTTAGCCTTCTGGCGATTCCCAGATATTGTGGGTAAAGTAGTGTTCGCAAGGCTGTTGTCCCCCTCCCCCGGTGGACCTAGTTTAAAGTGCGTCTAATGAGGTTTGCGAGTCTGTGAGCAAAAAGGTGTTTTCCTACTTGTGTGAGATGCACCCCATCCCTTGCCAGTAGGCCATCCTCCTGGAAAAGCAGGCCATGGTCGAGGAAGCCAAAGCGTTCCTCCTGGCACCATTTTCTAAGCCAGTCATTGACTTGTACTATTTTTCTGGCTCTTGTGGGTCCGTGTCTTACAACAGGGAGGAGGGATGAAAAGACCACCTGTACATTACATTCTTTTAGCTTTGCTCCTAGAGCTCGAAAATCATTTGTGATCTTTTGAAACGTATGCCTTGCAGTATCATTGGTTCCTACATGAATCAACATGAGGGGAGGACGGTGATAGGGCTTGAGGAGCCTGGTGAGCCTCTGAGTGATATGGTGTATTTTTGCCCCCGGTAGGCAGCATATTTCTCGAGCCATCCCATCTGGTCTGGAAATGACAGCTTCCGTTCCTCTAAGGAGGGAGTCGCCTACTACCAAGACCTGTTTACTTTTGGGAATGACAGGGCCCCTTTTGTGCATTGTAGTGTGTAGGTCTCCAGAAAAGTGATCCTGTTGGTGTGAATTGTGTAGGTGAAAAGTGTTGTCCTCCTCCTCGACATCCCCGGTGCATTCGTCAAGGACAATCCATTGAGATTCGTCCAAGAGCCTATGGTTCTCCTGTATGTGTTCCTGTTGCACCTGGTCTACGGTTGGGGATGGTACACCTGCACGATTGCTCAAGTGTGAATGTTGTGAAGTGTTGTCCCAGTCAGGGCTATCCCCTGCACACTGATCAAGGATGAGCCACTGATCAGTATCTAAGCCATTCTGGTCTTCCCCAATATGTTGTGTTTCCCCTCCCCCAGGGGTCCTGACCCCCAGGTTGAGAAACACTGATCTAGAGTCATTGTCTTAACAAAGTGGTACACAAAAAGGTTTAGCAAGAAATTAATTCTTATAAAATGACATTGAAAGCAGCCTAATCCTTTGCTGTTTCCCACCCCCTGATCCCTCCATAATTCTCATGGTCTCTAGGACCATATATCAATATTTTATTGATATATATAGAGGGGGGGGGGGGGAGAGCATGTTTCAATAGTTTTTTGTTTCTATATACAAACTCTGGAGTTTTTAAAAAATTGGCTTTGATAAAACGTCCATAACAATTTGCAAACTGGGAAGACTTATTTCAGAACAGCAGCATTCATTGCAAACTGAGTGCATGCTGTTCATCAAGTGCCACTTAAAGATTTCCTCAACTCATGAAGATATGTGAATAAGCGAATGTTTTCATAGGACTAATTTTGGCTCACAATCTGTTGCAGCTGTCAATTCCAAAGACTTAATGTCTGGCTTGTAGATGAAAAAGGAGTAATTTCGTTGGATACAGATACATTGTATGCTAATACCTTTATGTTAAGCTGCTTTGGGTCGCCTTCAAGAAAGATATAGCGGGGAATAATAATAATAATAATAATAATAATAATAATAATAATATCGAACTGCAAAGACTCTGGCACAAACCAGTAAAGGTGGTCCCAATGGTGGTGCGGTACCTAAAGACCTTGGCCTGCAAACACAATCGGTGCTGACATCTGCCAGCTGCAGAAGGCCATCTTACTGGGATTTGCACACATTATTCGCCGATACATCACACAGTCCTAGACACTTGGGAAGTGTCCAATGTGTGATCCAATTCAACAGCCAGCAGAATGTCTGCAGTGGACTCATCTTATTGTGTCTCAAATAATAATAATAATAATAATAATAATAATAATAATAATAGAGGCCTGAGACTCCCCCATCCTGCTTGTTCAAAACCCAGGGCTTGCTGAGGGCCAACATAAAGCAGTGGGTTTAAGATATTTGTCTTTCTTCTCAGGCCAAAAGCTACTCTGAGGCTCTCCTGTGGTACAACTATTCCCTCGGCTTCTACTCTTCGGGGCAAATGGACCACCAGAACTTGGCTAAGCTGCACAGAAATATGGCCGCCTGCTATCTTCACCTGCAGGACCATGGCAAGGTCTTCCTTCGGGGTCTTTTCCTCCAGGCATTCTCTCTTCCATGAGCTTATTATGAGCAATCTTTTTAAAAAATATATTTCAATTTGTAAGTTAGTTACTGAATGACAAAACAAAAATACTCCAGGTTAAAAAGCTATAGAAAGAAAAGAAGCAGAGGCTAGAGCAAATCAGCCACAGAGCTTATGCACTGTCTTTTGAAATCTCCTTCTGTTTGAACTGATCAGAGCTGCTTTTAGACTGAGAGAAGTCTCTTTCTGATGGAGGATGTCTTCTTTCTTCATTGATGTAATGTCAGAGAGAAACACTGTACCCATCCCAAGAGAGTTATTCCTCTTTTCTGGCACAAAGGCAACAATTGGGTTTACAAGAGTGCTTCGTTATCATCACAACCGAGTGAGGGTCAGATAATAATAATAATAATAATAATAATAATAATAATAATAATAATATTTATTTATACCCCGCCACCATCTCCCCAACGGGGACTCGGGGCGACTTACATGAGGCCAAGCCCAGACAACATATTTCAGCAATATAAAACCAAAACATAAGCAACAAACAACAGCATCAAAATTGGGTTGTTGTAGGTTTTTCTGGGTTATATGGCCATGTTCTAGAGGCATTTTCTCCTGACGTTTCACCTGCATCTATGGCAAGCATCCTCAGAGGTAGTGAGGTCTGTTGGAAGTAGGAAAATGGGTTTATATATCTGTGGAATGACCAGAGTGGGACAAAGGACTCTTGTCTGCTGGAGCTAGGTGTGAATGTTTCAGCTGACCACCTTAATTAGAATTTGATGGCTTGGCAGTGCCTGGGGGAATCTTTTGTTGAGAGGTGATTAGATGTGCCTGATTCCTCTCTGTTGTTTTGCTGTTCTAATTTTAGAGTTTTTTAATACTGGTAGCCAGATTTTGTTCATTTTCATGGTTTCCTCCTTTTTGTTGAAATTGTCCACATGCTTGTGGATTTCAGTGGCTTCTCTGTGTAGCCTGACATTGTGGTTGTGAGAGTGGTCCAGCATTTCTGTGTTCTCAAATAAAATGCTGTGTCCAGGTTGGTTCATCAGGTGCTCTGCTATGGCTGATTTCTCTGGTTGAAGTAGTCTGCAGTGCCTTTCATGTTCCTTGATTCGTGTCTGGGCAATGCTGCGTTTGGTGGTCCCTATGTGGACTTGTCCACAGCTGCATGGTATACGGTAGACTCCTGCAGAGGTGAGAGGATCCCTCTTGTCCTTTGCTGAACGTAGCATTTGTTGGATTTTCTTGGTGGGTCTGTAGATGGTTTGTATATTGTGTTTCCTCCTCAGCTTCCCTATGCGGTCAGTGGTTCCCTTGATGCATCAAAATTACATTTAAAAAACACATATGAATACAGTAACAAAATAAACACAATCGCAGTGACAGTGGGCGGGCCACATGTGCAGGATAAAATGTTAAAAAACTCAAATGAGAGAAGAAGAGGAGCAAGTTATTTGCAGGAAGCTCATAAAGAAACACAGGGTTGTGAAACCAAACTTCCCATTTAGTGGGAGTGTACTCCAGTGACAGAAGCGTTGAGGGGAGCAGTAGTGTCATGTTGTACACCTACTCACCGAATGCGCAGCAGAAGACCCAGGTTTTATTTATTTATTTATTTACAGCTTTTATATTCCGCCCTTCTCACCCCGCAGGGGACTCAGGGCGGATTACAGTGTACACATATATGGCAAACATTCAATGCCAATTTCTGACATACAAACATATACAGACATACAAAGAGGCTATTTAACTTTTTTTGGCCGCCAGGGGAGCTGTCGCTTTCATCGTCTATCTGCGACACTGATGAAGTACTTCCACATTCCCTGCATGCTTTTTGCTGGAGTCTTTTTTATGGCCTCATAAATTAGTTAATTTGGCCTCCCCACACTTTAAGGTGGTACCTAATTTTCCTACTTGACAGATGCAACTGTCTTTCGGGTTGCAAAGGTCGGCAACAGGCTACACAATTGGTTGGAAACCCACTCCAACCCGGGCTGGCTTCGAACTCATGACCTTTTGGTCAGAGTGATCTTAATGCAGCTGACACTCAGCCAGCTGCGCCACAATCCCGGTTTTAAGGTTCTTTTTTAAAGTTTCTAGTGTAGGGGCTTTCCTGATCTCTCCGGGTAATGAGTTCCAGAGTCGGGGAGCCACAGAGGAGAAGGCTCTCTCCCTTGTGCCCACAAGATGAGTTTGTGAGACTGACAGGGGTGAAAGGAGGGCCTCCCCAAAGATCGAAGGGCCTGGATTGGTTCATGGAGAGAGATAACATAAGATGGAATGAGAATTCAGCTCTAGGCCAAATCCTTCCTCCTTGTAGCAGGATTGTTAAAATGTAGCATTGCTTAATCTAAAAACAGGGTTTGAATTAGCACTATTTATTTATTAATTATAGAGGTTTCTATGCCGCCTTTCTCCAGGATAGACCCAAGGCAGCTCACGTCATATTTAAAAATATACATACAAATAATTTAGAATCACAGCGAAACAAGTATTAGAGCAGTGTTTCACAACCTGGGGGTAAAATAACAATGAAAAAAAATCAGTAAAAAGATAAAATAATAAAATATGTCCAGATAATGGGATAATACCAAATAAAAATATCAATAACATAAACATAAAAAGAAATATCAGTATAATCAATAAAAAATATCAATAAACAAGGGGATAAAATCAGAAGGGAGGCTTCTTGTCTGGGGCTGTTCGGCCAACGTTGTTATAGTAATACTTTTTCACTTTAGTTATTAAAGAACCAAAGCCTAGCAATAAAGCAAACGGAATCGGCATGTTTCCCTTCCTCTCTGTGTCTCTGTCAGTCTCTGCCTGACTCTGCTTTAAGTCTTCAGCAACATCCTGATAAATCTCTCCATTTCTAGGCTCACAAGGCTGTAAAAGAGGCAGAGAGTTATGATCCAAGCAGCATCTTCACTCAGTTTTATGTGTATAAAATAGCAGTCTTAGAGCACAACACCCAAAAAGGTAAAACAACAAAATCTTGTGGAGGAAGAGAGCATAATTTTTACTGACTTTGGTCTTCTCTGATATTCAGGGCAAAAGGGGAATCATTTTTAACACATTTAGTTGCATCATATATGGAAGGTTTGGCTGAATCACAGCCAAAGTTGCTGGTTTTGTGCAGCAGTGATCGCTTGCCGGCGCAGGATGCTCTCACCGTCTTAAATTATTTTATTACTTTATCTCAGCTTTTATCACTGCTATTTAAATATATAATATAAATATTTAATATTCATGCTTGACATTGTTTCTTAACTATGTTTAAAAATGGTATTTAATGCCTAAACATATGTTGTGCTGGTACAGCTGTACCAGAAGCTCCCACTTTATTTGCTTTGTATTAAGTGTTTGCTTGCAACCCAAGGCTTGGGATTTTGCAGAAGGGTGGCTTCCTGTTAAAGTTTGCAGTTATAAGGCAGGCCACCTGTCCATCATCATTGGGTTCCTTAGTTCCACCCCCTTTTTGGGTTTTGGAGGGAAGGGAGCCATTTTCAGTCAGTCACACACAAGGAAGCTAGTCTATAGGACGTAGACAGCTCGTCCCGTAGGAAAAGCTTCATTCCTCAGAATCATCTGGGGATCATCCAGGGAAATAGAGACAGAAGGAAAAGATCCCAAAGGCTCTGGCTGAGAGCTCACAGCCTCTCAGCCTCACAGCACCAGAGGGGAAAACAGCCCTGAAGTTCCCACAGGACAGCATTACAGAACCACTGAATTCCAGCAGAAGTATCTTCAAGCCTTGGCTGGTAGGTTTACTCAATGTCCAGACACATTTGGGATCAGTAGTAAGACCCAAACCAGCGAGGCCCAGATAATAGACAGCCTGGGAGAGATTATAAAGGGTTCTTCCTCATGCTGAGAAAGTACAGTTAATTCAAGTCAATGCCAGTCTCTTAAAGACTAGAATAAGAAAACCTTGAAGTGTTGTTTGAAGATTCGTTATTTGTTCCTTAATAAAGACTTTGTTGTACCATTAAAGACTCCAAAGACCATGAATTCAGGAAATCCCTAACAATCTCTCTTTGAGGCACCCCGGCCTACCACTGGGTTAAAGTATACGTCCTATAGAATAAAGACAATTTGTTCAGACCCAGAGCACGACAGAACAAGGAAAGTTTTACTTACATTTTACTGCTTGTTTTAATGCTGGTTACTGACCAAAATTAAATATTCATTCATACTGCATGCTAGTCTACTTTACACATAGATATGTTTGTATGTGTCTTTGCATGGCGGTATTTTGGATCCTGACAATAGAAATTGGAAGCAGATCAATGAATGAGTATTAATATGGAGTAATCATTGGAGTCAAGAGAGGAAGTAGCCAAACCTCACATTGTTCGTATAGAAATGTGTGTACTTTTCTCCCCTTTGGACCGGCCAACTGTGGGCCGATTAAGCTGAAAATTTGAGTAACTTGTTTCCTGCTTCTATCAATGTCGCCTTTCTTATATTTTAGCTTTGGATGCTTTTGTCGCAATGGAGAAATCCACAGCAGATCCAACACATCACAAAGATAAGGTGTTAATGGATGGATCCATGGCTGCCAACCTGATCAGCTTAGCAGCCCAGTTTGCTTTGGAGGTACAAGTCGAGCCTTTTTAAATGAGCAAAATATTCATAGGTGGACTTACTTTGTAAATAGATACAGAATAGAAGCCGGCCCGAATACACGCTGGGGCACCTAATAAATGGATGTGATACCTGCCTCAACAACAGGGATAGCTATCTGTTGGAGGTGCTTTGATTGTGTATTTCCTGCCTGGCAGAAAGAAGGAGGCTGGACTGGATGGCCTTTTGGATCTATTCCAACTCTAGGATTCTATGACAGCCTGAATATCCATCTGTTGGGAGGATTTTGATTATGTCTTTCCTGGCAGAAAGGGTGTGTGCAGACTGAATGACTATCTGTCTGGAGGGATTGAATGGTGTCCTTTCTGGCAGAAAAGGGGCGGATGATCCCTGGGGACTCTTCCAAATTTAGGATTCTCTTATTCTGTGTTCATCCTATCCAGGCCCATAGCCAGGATTTTGATTCGAGGGTGGGATGAGTTTGATTTTGGTGGGGGGGGGGGGGGTGCTGAGGATCTACCCTAGCAAACCTTTTGTATCGTAACCCCAATACCCCCATTGAGCATGGTGATCAGATCATGATATGAATAAACATAATGGACCAACACTCAGAATTTCGGGGGGGGGGGGGGGGTGTGAAGTCTGATGGCTGATTATTTCTTTATTTTTATTTACAGTATTTATATTCCACCCTTCTCACCCCACAGGGGACTCGGGGTGGATTACAATGTACACATATATGGCAATCATTCAATTCCAAAGACTCACAACAGATATAGACAAAAAGTCAGAGGCTATTTAACTTTTCTGGCCACCGGGGGGAGCTGTCGCTTTCATCATCCATCTGCGACACTGATGAAATACTTCTACATTCCCCTCATGCTTTTGCTGGAGTGCTTTGCTGGAGTCTTTTTTATGGCCTCGTAAATTTTGTTAAATTAGCCTCCCCACACATAGGTGGTACCTAATTTTCCTACTTGACAGATGCAACTGTCTTTCGGGTTGCAAACGTCAACAATAAGCTACACAATTGGTCGGAAGCTCACTCCTACCCGGGCTGGCTTTGAACTCATGACCTTGTGGTCAGAAGTGATCTTAATTCAGCTGACACTCAGCTGCGCCACTTCATGCCATAGATATAACTATTTGTATCAAATACTAATTCAATTTGTTGTTCCCTAGAATGATGAGCAGGCTGTGGCAATTGAAGTATTGGGATATTTGTCTATGCACCTCCAAGACAGCCAGCAAGTATTCACAGCTTTAAAGTGAGTACCATTTTGGTAGCTAGAGCCACAAGGTAAACAACAACAATAACAGCATCCTTCAGTTGATATTTGTCACTATATATGTCCCTGGTGGTGCAGTGGGTTAAACCGCTGAGCTGCTAAACTTGCTGACCGAAAGGTCGGTGGTTTGAATTTGGGGAGCAGGGTGAGCTCCCGCTGTTAGCCCCAGAATGGGGTTGGACTGGATGGTCCATGAGGTCTCTTCCAACTCTATGTTTCTACACAGCGGGTTAAACCGCTGAGCTGCAGAACTAGCTGACCAGAAGGTTGGTGGTTTGAATCCCTGGGATGGGATGAGCTCCCACTGTTAGCCCCAGCTTCTGCCAATCTAGCAGTCTGAAAACATGCAAATGTGAATAGATCAATAGGTACAGCTTCTGTGGGAAGGTAACAGTGCCCATGCAGTCATGCCGGCCACATGACCTTGGAGGTATCTATGGACAACGCCGGCTCTTCAGCTTAGAAATGGAGATGAGCGCGACCACCCAGAGTTGGACACGACTAGACTCAGTGTCAGGGGAAACGTTTACCTTTACTTTCAGTTAATATTTGTCACCTGAATCTTGACATCTGATTCTTTTTTTTAAAATTTGTTTCATTTTTTTAAAAAGAACTGATCTCATTTGGAAAAGTAGACTGACTTTAGAGACCCTGGTTTTACAGTCCTATACTACCATTCATAAAATGTTGATTGATGTAAGATTTCCAATTAAACAAATATTTTTGTGTGAAAAAAAAAATGTCACTATATATGGCTTCTATAGTGAGGATGATGTGGAGATAGAAGCCCTGAAAAAAGGGCTGCTGCTTTGAGCCATAAAGGTGGCAAAAACTTTATTTTGGCAGGGATTTCTCTTGCTTTGCAGGTGTTTGATTCGACTTACTTTGTCCAAAGCTGCAGCAAAACCTGAAGAGGAAACGTGAGTTGCGCTCTTTATTTTATTTATTTATTTACAGCTTTTATATTCCGCCCTTCTCACCCCGCAGGGGACTCAGGGCGGATTACAGTGTACACATATATGGCAAACATTCAATGCCAATTTTGACATACAACATATACAGACATACACAGAGGCTATTTAACTTTTTCTGGCCGCCAGGGGAGCTGTCGCTTTCATCGTCCATCTGCGAACTGATGAAGTACTTCCACATTCCCCACATGCTTTTTGCTGGAGTCTTTTTTTATGGCCTCATAAATTAGTTAATTTAGCCTCCCCACACTTTAAGGTGGTACCTAATTTTCCTATTTGACAGATGCAACTGTCTTTCGCGTTGCAAAGGTCGACAACAGGCTACACACAATTGGTTGGAAACCCACTCCAACCTGGGCTGGCTTCGAACTCATGATCTTTTGATCAGAGTGATCTTACCTTGGGAAGTTGCACCTGGCCACGGTGGTCCACGCTCTTGTCACATCCCGGTTGGATTACTGCAACGCACTCTATGTGGGGTTGCCTTTGAAGACTGCTCGGAAACTTCAACTGGTCCAGCGAGAAGCAGCCAGATTGCTCACCGGAGCGGCGTACAGGGAGCACACCACCCCCCTGTTGCGTCAGCTCCACTGGCTGCCGATCCAATTCCGAGCACAATTCAAAGTGCTGGTTTTGACCTACAAAACCCTATACGGTTCCGGCCCAGTGTATTTGTCCGAACGGATCTCCCTCTACATCCCACCTCGAAGTTTAAGATCTTCTGGGGAGGCCCTGCTCTCGACCCCGCCAGTGGCACAAGTGAGGGTGGCGGGGACGAGGAGCAGGGCCTTCTCAGTGGTGGCCCCTCACCTGTGGAACTCACTCCCCGGGGAGATCAGATCGACGACTTCCCTTCTAGCGTTTAGGAAAAAACTAAAGACCTGGATGTGGGACCAAGCTTTTGGCCATGCTGACAACTAACTAAAGGACCTGTCGATAGACAAGGACAATGGAATGGAATGGATATATGGACTCTGATATATGGACTCTGACATGAGATAGTTTTTATGATTTTATTAGGTATTGATGTTTTATTTTAATTGTTGAATTGTTATATTTTGTATTGTTTGTTGTGTGTTTTGGGCATCTAATTGTGCCTTTCCTGTAAGCCGCCCTGAGTCCCCCTCGGGGTGAGAAGGGCGGGGTATAAGTAGATGAAATAAATAAATAAATAAATAAATAAATGCAGCTGACACTCATCCAGCTGCGCCACAATCCTGGTGCGCCACAATCTTTAGGGCTGTTGCATTTCTTACATGAGTGAAGGCGGTTAGGTGGCAGCCCAGAACTGGTGGGATAGGTGAAGGTGTATAACATGTGAGCTTTAAACAACCACCAACATCATGTTTATTGGACCTGAGTTCAAAGCTTGGGTTGGAAAGGGTTCTCATTAACCATAGCTCTAAGATCTTCTGGGGAAGCCCTCCTCGCGGTCTCAAGCGCGATTGGTGGGGACAAGAGAGAGGGCCTTCTCGGTGGTAGCCCCCCCGCCTCTGGAATGCCCTTCCAAGGGAAATAAGACAGCCCCCATCCCTCCCCTCCTTTCGTAAGAGCTTGAAGACCTGGTGGTTTCAACAAGCCTTTGAAAATGACCAGTTCTAACGGCCTTATTTTTCCTATCAATTACCCAGATTCTTTCCTCTAATCAGCTCCAGAATGAACAGCCACAGACCCGTACCTAATATTATTGTTGCCTGCCATAGCATTGCACTTTATTCCCGGGCCCCCTAGAATTTTTGGGCTTGCAAAAATCTTGGTCCGGCCTTTTACATTTTTATATTGCCTTGAACAGGCAAGATTACTTTTAATATATGTGTGTTGTGGCGACGATTTTTATGCTTATATTTTGTTTTGTTAATCTTATGTTTATGTTGTTTTACTTTGTAAGTTTTGTGATGTTACCTGGGAACCGCTCTGAGTCCCCTCGGGGAGATGGAGCGGTATATAAATAAACTTTTATTATTATTATAGCCCTATCTATGCTGCCATATGGTAAGGGTAGACCAGGCATGGGCAAACTTGGGCCCTCCGGGTGTTTTGGACTTCAACTCCCACAATTCCTAACAGCCGGTAGGCTGTTAGGAATTGTGGGAGTTGAAGTCCAAAACACCCGGAGGGCCCAAGTTTGCCCATGCCTAGTATAGACTCATATAATGCAAATTGAACTGGATTATATGATTCTACACAGCCATAACATCCAATTTAAATCTGCATTATAATGCCAGTGTCAATAGGGCCCAGGCCTCTGTTCAGGTATTGATTCCATTTTGTCACTCTCTTTGTTCCTAGAGACATGGAGAACCTTCTAAGACACCTGACTACAGGTAGGCAGCAGATAGGCTTCAATTCCATGACAGAGATTTCTCTACTTCAGTCTTGAAAAGCTCCAGTGAGATGTCTCAATGCTTTTAATGCCTTCTTGCTCTTAATGCGCCACAGCTTACGATCGACTGGAACGGATATTCAGAGACGAAAGCGAAATGCTCGAAATGAGAGTCAGCGAAGCTCAGTGGTTCAAGAAGATAGGTAGGCAGCAGGGCTGGAGTCAGAGATAATTGTTACTGTGTAAACAAGGTTTGAAATGTATTGTCGAAGGCTTTCATGGCTGGAATCACTAGGTTCTTGTGGGTTTTTTCGGGCTATAGGGCCATGTTCTAGAGGCATTTTCTCCTGACGTTTCGCCTGCATCTATGGCAAGCATCCTCAGAGGTAGTGAGTTCTGTTGGAATTAGGACAATGGGTTTATATATCTGTGGAATGGCTGGGATGGGGCAAAGAGCTCTTCTCTGCTGGAGCTAGGTGTGAATGTTTAAACTGACCACCTTCATTAGCATTTGAAGGCCTGGCTGAGCCTGGGAAAATCTTTTGTCGAGCGGTGTTAAGATGTGCCTGGTTGTTTCCTCTCTGCTGTTTGAAATCTTTTCCTTTATCCTTTCTCTGTGCTACAATTGACTCTTGTGACATTTCCTCTATAGCTGCTCCTTGGGTTCATCACAAATGTCATTGTCAACACTTTTTTTTTCTTAATTAGAAACCTATCAATTTTAGTAGTCATTACTGCGACATTCATAGAATCATAGAGTTGGAAGAGACCTCACGGGCCATCCAGTCCAACCCCATTCTGCCAAGAAGCAGGAATATTGCATTCAAAGCACCCCCAACAGATGGCCATCCAGCCTCTGTTTAAAAGCTTCCAAAGAAGGAGCCTCCACCACACTCCAGGGCAGAGAGTTCCACTGCTGAACGGCTCTCACAGTCAGGAAGATCTTCCTCATGTTCAGGTGGAATCTCTTTTCTTGTAGTTTGAAGCCATTGTTCCGCGTCCCAGGGAAGCAGAAAACAAGCTTGCTGCCTCCTCCCTATGACTTCTTCTCACATATTTATACATGGCTATCATGTCTCCTCTCAGCCTTCTCTTCTTCATGCTAAACATGCCTAGCTCCTTAAGCCGCTCCTCATAGGGCTTGTTTTCCAGACCCTTGATCATTTTAGTCGCTCTCCTCTGGACACATTCCAGCTTGTTAATCTCTCTCTTCAATTGTGGTGCCCAGAATTGGACACAATATTCCAGGTGTGGTCTAACCAAGGCAGAATAGGGCATGGGTAGCATTACTTCCCTGGATCTAGACACTACGCTGTTGGGAGGGTTTTGACTATCTTCTTGCTTGGCAGAAAGGGTTGAACGAGATGTCCTCTGTTCTGGGGGGACATTCAGCACCCAAAATACTCTTTTCTGCACAGACTGAATGACAGCCACAGTAGCGGTCCTAAGCGTGGAACGATATTCCTGCTTTAAAGCAAGCACAGTTTACCACTGAAGCAAGTGGCAACACAACGGCTTCCCTCCAGAAACAAATCTGTTGCTTGAATTAATGCCATCCTGCGCACATTTCAGGCCATTTTAGAGCGGTTGCTCCTGGCAACAGATTCATGCCACAGGAACACTTATTCCGTGCATGCATTGGAGGGGAGCAAGGATTGAAAGAAGCAAGGAAGCAATTTACCGTATCTACTCAAATATAAGCCGACCTGAATATAAGCCAAAGCAATTTTACCACAAAAAACTGAGAAAACATATTGACTCAAGTATATGCCAAGGGTGGGAAATGCAGCAGCTAGTGGTAAATTTCAAAATAAAAATAGAGAGCAACAAAATTACATTAACTGAAGCATCAGTAGGTTGTTTTTGAATATTTACATAAAACTGTAATTTAAGATAAAACTATCCAACTCTGATTAAACCATTATTCTAAGCTTCAATGTAAATGTGTTTACATATCTTTCCAATAATAATAGAGAGTAAAATAATAAATGTAATAAATATCATAATAGAGTAAAATAATGGAAATGTAATACTAATGGTAATAATAGATGTAATAATAATAAATGTCATAATAGTAATAGTAATGGTAATAATAGAGTAAATTAAGGGAAATATAATAATAGGAACAATAGAGTAAAATAATAAATGTAATAATAATAGGGTAAAATAATGTAAATGTAATAATAACAATAATTAATAGAGAAAAATAATAGATGCAATAATAATAAATGTAATAATAATAATAGCAATGGGTTCTTATAGGTTTTTCCGAGCTATATGGCCATGTTCTAGAGGCATTTTCTCCTGACGTTTCGCCTGCATCTATGGCAAGCATCCTCAGACCTCACTACCTCTGAGGATGCTTGCCATAGATGCAGGCAAAACGTCAGGAGATAATGCCTCTAGAACATGGCCATATAGCCCAGAAAAACCTACAACAACCCAGTGATTCCAGCCATGAAAGCCTTTGACAATACAATAATAGCAATAGTAATAATAGAGTAAATTAAGGGAAATGTAATAACAGGAATAATAGAGTAAAATAAATAAATGTAATAATAATAGGGTAAAATAATGTAAATGTAATAATAACAATAATAGAGAAAAATAATAAATGTAATAATAATAACAGAGTAAAATAATAAATGTAATAATAATAATAATAATAATAATGGGTTGTTGTAGGTTTTTTTCGGGCTATATGGCCATGTTCTAGAACATCTCTAGAACATGGCCATATAGCCCAAAAAAACCTACAACAACCCAGTGATTCTAGCCATGAAAGCCTTCGACAATAATAATAATAATAATAATAATAATAATAATAATAATCACAACAACAGCAGAGTAAAATAATAAATAACCTTGACTCGAGTATAAGCCGAGGGGGGCTTTTTCAGTCTTTAAAAAGGGCTGAAAAACTTGGCTTATACTCGAATATATATGGTATTCTCTAGCAACTATAGGTCCCTCTGGAGCCTCTGCTGTGTTCAGCCTCATTTTGTGCGGCAAATGTCTTAAGTTGACAAAGCAACTAACTGTTATAGATACCTAATGGCCGGGTGCTTCCTATTGATCCTAAATATACGCTGCATGTAATGGAAGTTAAGATTTTGCTTCACCTGTCAGAAGATACCAGACAAATGTTTTATAAGTCGTTGTTGATGTTGTTGAGTTAACCCTTCTCTTCTTTGCTTTTATCTTCATGAGCTTGGAACTTGGCTGTCCAGTGTGAGAATTGTCCGCGAATAATGAGAGATTTCTTTATAATGTCTTTCAAGGTACATTCCCAAAGACAGATTTCTTTGTGGCAAAAGGGATGCGAATTCAAACCCTGCTTTGAAAGGTGGCCCAATAGCTCCCTAGAAGTGACGTCAAAGCTAAGAGTACGGACCATAAGCACAGAATGGGAACACTAATGTTATATATGACCACGGTGGGTCCCTCAAGCATTTCACTGCCCAGAGTTATCAAGGTTTCCCTTTAGCTCAGGAACCCAGGGAAGTATTGGAGCAGAACTTGGGTTCTGTCTATGTGGAAGAAGAATAAAATGGAAAATGGTAGGAAAAGTATTCTGAGAAAATATCCCTTTGGAACAAGAGAAATTACCATGGCAGTGAGGCTCATCTGTGCTCAAAGATGGAAAGAATAAACTCCCACGACGCAAAGGGATTGTCTCATGGAGATTTATTTATTTATTTTAGGGCATTTATATCCCATCCTATTTCACCTCCACAGAGGGACTCAGGGCGGCTAGCAAACGGCACATCATAGAGATGTGTGAACGAGCAAGAAGGGACAAACATGATGTTGATGGAGAAGAAATAACTGTAACATGGGTTTTCTTCCTGGGTTATAAATGTCATTTCCCAATCGGTTCTATCATGAAAACATGGAAAACATTTATTAAACTGCAAACACTTTGTTTTTTGGGGAGGGGCATCCTGCAGCAGCACATTTTGCTATAGTTTTCCAATGAATATCTCATCACCAAGTCTCAATCAATTCAACATAGTTTGTGGCAGCCACAAAAACAAAGTTTCTGGAGTAGAACTACTTTCAAAGTAAGAACTGCACAATTAAACAAGAAATAACACTTTCGAACCAGGAACAGATTTTTTTTCAATTTTTTTTTATTTATTTACATTTATATGACGCCCTTCTCACCCTGAAGGGGACTCAGAGAGGCTTACAAGATATATATATATATATATATATATATATATATATATATATATAGACACACACACACACATATACATACACACACACATATACATACACACACACAAATATTATTAGCATAGCACCATATTAGTATTATATATTACTATATAGCACTATATATATATATATATATATATATATATATATTACTACATATTATTATATATTACTATATATTACATGACTGGACTTAATGTCAGGGGACAACCTTTACCTTATATAGCACTATACAATTATACTGTAATATTATTAGTAATATTACATGTAATATAAAATATATAATTATAATGTATTATTAGTATTAGTATTAGTATTATATTACATAGTGTAATCAACGACTTATTCATTACACTTCATCAGCAAAGATGGGGTCAAACCTTCAGTATTACTTTTAAAATAATTAGAGTATGATGAAAGGATGTATTAATGGTTTTTCTTCTTTAAATGGACAAAATGGAAAATTGAGAAAATAAAACCACCAGGCAGAGTGTGTCAAATTAGTAATATATAATACTAATATTGTGCTTTGCTAATAATATAATATATTGTATGTACATATAATATTGATCATAATTTTATAATGTAATACAATATACTACTAACAGAATATAATAATACAATAATTATATATTACATGTAATACTACTAATAATATTGCATTATAATGCTATAGTACAATATAATAATATATATAATACTAATATTGTGCAATGGTAATAATATAATATGTTGTATATACATATAACTTATAAGCTGCTCGGAGCACCCTTCGGGGTGAGAGAGGGTGGGGTATAAAAATAGCAAATAAATAAATAAAATTAGGAACTTTAGATCTGTATGTCATCAGCGTTTAATGGTTGTGTGTTTTTTATATTAGGAAAATGTATTTCTACTTTTTTGTCTTATTTTTTGGTCTGATGGTTTGTATTCCTGCCTTATATGACAGTTTGTATATTTTGAGTTAGCTTTTCTGAAGAAAAATTACATTGAGTAGCAACATTTGAAAAACAAGTCTGTTCCTGATTTGAATGTGTTATTTCCTGTTGAATTGTGTGGTCTGTACTTTGAAAGTAGTTGCTTTACTCCAGAAACTTCATTTTTCTGGCTGTCACAAACTAGGTTGAATTGCTTGAGACTCTATGAGACATTCATTGAAAAACTAGAGCAAAATGTGCTGCAGGATGTCCTTCCAGCAAAGACAAAGTTTTTCCAGTTTAATAAACCCTTTCCATGTTTTTATGATCGAACCAATTAGGAAAGGACATTTATAACCCAGGCACAAAATTTGTGTTGCATACTGTAATTTAACTAAAATATTTGGTTTCCCTTGCTGATAGACAATAAGTCTGTCTTGCGCATGTCTCATTCCAGTTCTCCCAGCTTTGCCCTTCAGATAAAGGCACCCTTTTAGCCCAAAGGACCTGCCTCCTGATGGCGGCCGCAGTTGACCTGGACGTCGCCAGGAAGAGTCCACTGCCTGACGATCAGGTAGAGTCGAGATGGAGCAGGAAACCCTGTGAGGCTCCCTTCTGACAGATATGATGAGTTTCAATTTGATTTGCATAAGGAGACTCTAACCGATGATGACCCTCTCTTAGGGTTCATTAGATTTCTAGACAATTGTGAAATCATTCACTTTGCATTTAAGATTAGAATTAGAATTAAAGGCGTCTTTCTTTCTTTTCTTTTTTGCAAACTTTCCATCATTTTGCATTTGTCTGGAGAGTTGTTCAACTGCATTCCAGCAAACCAAGGAGCCAGAGCACCTTTAATACTTGGACACTGATTCCCCAAAGATACGGTCCGAATGTATAAAGTTGCAAAGATTGTCAAAATACGACGTTTTTAAAAAATTATCTTTTTTCCCAAAACAGATTAAGTTGCTGAGGCAGGCCCTTGAGCGCATCCAGTCCTGCAGGGAAATTTGGAAGTTCCTGAAGCAAACAGGTCAGCAGAGACTTTATTATTTGCTGCTACAGATGCCATCGTATCCACAGACTTAATGAATTTTTAAATCCCCCTTTGCTTCCTAGTGATACGGTTGGTGTCTTTTCTTAGATGCACAAAGAAACATAGGGGCAGAAAATGAGAAAATGGAATAACCACATGCATTTTTTTACTTGTTAAAAAATCTAACTGAATTGGATTGACACCTGCATGCAAAGAACTGCAAGCATGGCCTTATTAATACCTCAAGCATCGTAGACACATAAAATGCCCATCCATCGGGCGGCTTTTCCCTTCACATGAGGGACACATCTTAAAGAAAGTGGTGGTCAACATACCATAAGCAGAGAAGCACGACAAAATAAAAAAATAAAATTAAAGTAAAATAAAAAATAAAATAGTAAAAATTCACAGAGTCCAGAAACGCTAGTCAAAGATGAAGGAAAATGAGAGAAAGATTCCTAGTTGCTGCAATGGCGGCGGATGAAAGGATCTGAGGCAGTAGCCCCTCTCACTGGCTATATATACTCTGAAGGGGAGAGTGGGTAGGGCTACCACCTAAAAGGGTCTAATAAGTTTTCTAGAAGATTTTTCAAACTGTCTGCGCAGGCGCAGGAAATACTATATGTGCAATTCACAGGGACCACGATGGGGAATGTAAAAAGCTTGACCCTGGGACACAGCGGTCAGGAGGGAATTTGGGAAGGAGAACATCTGAAATATCCCTGTATTTCATCACATAAAAGTCGACTTTTATCCCCCTTTTTTGGATCAAAAAAGGGAGATGTAACTATTATGTGATTTTCAAAAATCTAAGTAAATAAATAACATTGTAACAAAATTTGAAAAAAAATCTGTTACTGGTTTGAAAGTGCTATTTCCTGTTTAATTGTGTGATCCTTACCTTGAAAGTAGCTGTTATACTCCAGAAACTTCATTTTTGGTGGTTGCCACAAACTAGATTTAATTGGTTGAGACTCTCTGAGATGTTTATTGAAAAACTAGAGCAAAATGTGCTGCAGGATGTCTGTCCTGCACCAACAAATTTTTGCGGGTTAATAAAATTTTTCCATGTTTTTATGATAGAACCAATTAGGAAATTATATTTATAACCCAGGAATAAAAAACGTGTTACATAGTGTAATGTTTCCCACCTTGAGCAACAAATGACGTTGCTGTGGAAAACTCCATACCATCGCTATTGCAACTGTTCAGGGTCTGTGTCTTCTTACTCACAGAAACAATATTGTCTTCTGGGTGTTGTTGAACGCTTTTGTGATCAGAATCACTGGGTTGCTCTGCGTGTTCTTGGCTGCATGGCCTTGTTCCAGAAGTATTCTCTCCTGAAGTCTTCTTTTGCTTCCTTGTAAGCCCACGCTTGGGGAGCTTTCTGGCCAAAAGAAATACCTCAAAGAATGGAGTTTTGTGGACCAGCTGCATGTGGGATCCCCTTTCTGCTCAATAGGTGATTTCCCCAAGGATCCCACAGATGCCATCCTGCTGCTTTACGAATTTGAAGCCCGAGCCAAGCTGAGTGATCCAACTGTGGCTGACCTGCTGGACCAGGTGTGGGAGCTGTCCCAAGTGGACATTAAGACGTTGGAAACTATGGCAGGTGAGCAGCCAGCATGCCCAGGGAGGGGCAGGGCTGGGGTCCACACACAGCAGGCATTTCTTTTTGTATAAGGCTGGGTATCTTTTGATCACATCTGGGGGATATGTATTGCCCAAGAGCCCTTTTTTGCTGCTCTCTGCTGCTCAGATGCAGAGGCTGCCAGGATGAAATTTGGCCTCAAAAGATGTCAAAATGTGACAGGTGACACACTTGAGGCTGGAGGAACAGGCTCTGTTTTATAGGCTGTGTTGTAGGGATCACTGTGTCACATGGACAGGCATAACTTTGCCCTTTGGCAGTGACTCTTGCCCCCGTGCTCTTTCTCAAGCACTGGCCATGGAGCCCCCTGCTCACTACCCTTCCATATGCAAGAAGGCCCTCAAGATGATTCTTACTCTTCTCAAGCAACATGAAGTCCTGGATACAGTCACATTCAGGTCAGTGCTTGCGGCAGGGAAGAGCGATGTCCCTTGAGGGCTATGTATTCCAGAAACATGACAATCCTCAGTGGCAGGCCTTCATCAACTGCTGTCCCTCCCCTCTCCATGGCTGTACACATTTCCACACCTGGAAGTTCCCCTTGGCCTCATTTCTTTGGACCCCAATGCCAAGAAACAGCCCTACCACTGACAGAGCGCCAGGTGTAAAACCCCAACAATGTACTGGCACTGCCTTTTGCATGCCTTCGCAACATAGCTTAGTGGTGCCTCCTTAGCCACTAAGTGGATCATGGGATGCTCCCAGATGAGATCCTGGAGGTCCAAGAGGACATCAGCTGCTCCTTTTTCCTGGGAAGTGCATGAACCCATGCCCTTCCCAGGATGTGTGTGTACCCTAGCCCCATCGAACTGAAATTGTTTTGCCTAAGGAGATCATGGTGCCTGCGCCTGCTGTATCTCAAAATCACAATTACACCAGGACATGACACTTGCAGTTGAATGGCAAAGTATGGCATCTGAAGGTTAGCCTGTGAACCATTTACTCGTTGAGTTGAAGAAGGGATAGAGCTTAGTATTTACCTCTTGTTTAGGAGACTTAGAAGATGGCTTCTCCTTGAGAAGTCTGGAAAGAAGCACTCCCTTCCCCTTTAGTAAAGCTTCACTACCTTGAGCCATGGAGATGGCCAAATTGACAGCAGCAGAGAAGCATGCTCACTGTGAGGCTCTTTGCTCACCATGTCTCTGGTTACTACATTGTGCAGGTGTTTGTCTCAAGGCATTATTTCTCTTTCCCTTTTTATTACTCAGCAAATGCCTGCACAGCTTGGTCCACCTTTCCCTGCCATCTGGCATCATCGAGGCAGGCATGCAGGCACTGGAGGAGGCATGGGGCTATTTTGAAGACGCTTTGAGCATTTTGGGCGGTGTGGTGAGTTGGGCCGATACAAAGCTGGCCACTGAAGTTCCACTGCAGGATAAGGCACCTCAGCTGGCCTGAAAACGTAACGCTGGAAGTCACACACCAAGGTGTCTGTGGTGCATAATACACCTAGGGAAGAGTCAGGCACTGGTTTCTTGGTGGGGATGCTGCCAAACTGGGCTATCCTCCAATTTGGTGGCTGGTATGAACCCTTCACCCCTGCCTTGGCCTACAATCCTGAGGGGCATCGGAAGAGTTGCCTAGCCTTCCCATGCGTACACACAATTCTTGGAATTTCTCTGCTTACTCTTGGAATTTCTCTGGCTTTTGACAGGTGCAGCAGGCTGACTACCCTGAGGTGGAAATCCTCTGGCTGATGACCAGGGCCTGGAACACAGGGATATACCAGTACTGTACTGGGAAATACTCAGAAGCTGAGCAATGGTGTGGCCTGGGCATGCGCTTCTTGGCTCACCTGGGGACCCTGAAGGGCAACTATGAGAACCAGGTGAAGGGAGAGGAATAAGGAGAGGGCGGAACCTGGCCCCAGATGGCCAACTGACCCAAGCTGCTCTTTGCCCACAGATGGTTGGCCTTTATGGCGAGGTGCTGGACAAACTGGACAGAGCAAAGGGATTCCTGCCCAATAAGGAACTATGAGAAACCTGTGCCAAACCCATGCCAAGGGCCCCAAGCTCTGAGCTGTGGCTGATCCTTGGTAAGATAGTGGAAATAGGGAGGAATGGATGTTTCTTCTCTGCAGTTCATTTCATGGAAGCAGGTGTGTGCTTTCTGTCCTTGTTTAGACACACAGTTGTACAAGCAGAATGATAAAACAGTTCAAGCCGCCAGACAACCTCTATGATTCTTCCTGTACAAATATTTATCTGCTTTTGCTTTTCCATCTGTTGGGCTACAAGGCAGCATGACCAGCTGCCAAAGGCTGAATCCCTGAGCCACTGGGGCACAATGGCTTGAGTCTTGGGCAGGGTTGACTCTCTCTGCCTCAGAGGAAGACAATGGAAAACTGCCTCCAAAGAAATCCTGAGAATGGAAGGCATACAACAACCATCATAAAAATCCATGTATCATAGAATCATAGAGTTGAAAAAGACCTCATGGGCCATCCAGTCTAACCCCTTCTGCCAAGAAGCAGGAAAATTGCATTAAAAGCACCCCTGACAGATGGCTATCCAGCCTCTGCTTAAAGGCCTCCAAAGGAGGAGCCTCCACCACCCTCTGAGGCAGAGCGTTCCATTGCTGAACAGCTCTCACCTTTAGGAAGTTCCTCCTCATGTTCAGGTAGAATCTCCTTTCCTGTAGTTTGAAGCCATTGGGCAGCAGAAAACAAGCCTACTGCCTCTTCCCTATGACTTTCCCCCACATATTGATACATGGCCCTCATCATGCCTCCTCTCAACCTTCTTTTCTGCAGGCTAAACATGCCCAGTTCTTTAAGCTGCTCCTCATAGGGCTTGTTCTCCAGACCCCTGATCATTTGTCGCCCTCCTCTGGACACATTCCAGATTGTCAATATCTCCCTTCTATTTGTGGTGCCCAGAATTGGACACAATATTCCAGGTGTGGTCTAACCAAGGCAGAATAGAGGGGTAGCATGACATCCCTGGATCTAGACACTAGACTCCTATTTATGCAGGCCAAAATCCCATTGGCTTTTTTAGCTGGCTCATCTTTAACTTGTTGCCCACAAGGACTCCATGATCTTTTTCACACGTACTGCTATCAAGTTCCCCATTCTGTATCTTTGCACTTCATTTTATGTCTAAGTGGAGTATCTTGCATTTGTTGCTCTTGAACTTCATTTTGTTGGTTTTGGCCAATCATCTCTCTAATTTGTTAAGATCATTTAGAATTCTGCTCCTGTCTCCTGGAGTATTGGCTCTCCCTCCCAATTTGGTGTCATCTGCACACTTGCTGATCATGCCTTCTAATTCTTCATCTAAGTCATTTATAAAGATGTTGAACAGGACTGAGCCCAGGATGGGACCCCACTTATGGCACTCCCCTCGGCCTTATTTCCAGGATGAAGAGGAAAACAATCCCTTGAATCAGCAGTTAGTTTTAACTTATCTTTATGTGGGCAACTGTTCTGTGAAGACAGAATGTGGGACCTGTAAACAAATCTTACAAATTCAAGGGAGCGAGGATGCAAGCCAGGGGTCCTCAAACTTTTTCAACAGAGGGCCAGGTCACAATCCCTTAAACTGTTGGAGGGCTGGATTATAATTTGAAAAAAAATTGAATGAATTCCTATGTACACTGCACATATCTTATTTGTAGTGCAAAAAACACTTGAAAACAATACAATAATTAAAATGAAGAATAATTTTAACCAATATAAACGTATTAGTATGTCAATGGGAAGTGTGAGCCTGCTTTTGGCTAATGAGATAGGATTGTTGTTGTTGTGTGTTTTCAAGTCATTTCAGACTTAGGTTGACCCTGAGCGAGGGCTGGGTAAATGTCCTTGGAGGGCCATATCCGCCCCCCAGGCCTTAGTTTGAGGACCCCTGATGTAAGCCTATGAACGATAGAAAGTGCACAGTAATGCCATGACATCCAGTCTATTAATGGAGAGGGTTGGAAGAAACTGTCAGGAGGCAGGTTCATTGCAACGTTCTGTTTATTAAAAATATATGTCTCCTTGGAAGAAACACTGGTAAACCCACTAGTGTCATGATCGATACTTTCCGCTATGCCACAGAGCACATAGACCGTTTTTTGTTTCTCCATGGCCTAGAAGACAAAGTGGCAGGCTATTAGAAAAGAAAAGGGGTCAGAGCCAGGGGCCGGCAAGAGGAAGTTGGTGGCTGCCCCCCCTCTGCCAGGGACCCCCCCCCCCCCACTTTCTGGGGCATCACTGGCTCCCACATCTGTCTCCTCCTCCTCCTCCTTCATAGTCCTGCCAGCAAACAGCAGCAGCTCTGGTCGCAGGAAAGGTCCGCCTGACGCTCCTTGCGACACCAGCGGACGGTGTGGAAATGGCTTCTTGCTTACCAGCACGAATCTCCGCAAGAGGACAGTTTTTTGTTCACCCATGTTTAACAACGAAGCCCGTGCACAAATCACATAATGAATGACACAGCTACCTACCAGCGACGGAGTGGGCAGCACCACCCTGATACCAGCCGAGTCCGGATTCTTCTGGGTCTCTTCTCAAAACATCCATGGCTCTCTCTGAGGAAACCGGATTGGGCAACACCACCTCTTTTGAAAGGGCAGCAGGGATAACAATCTCCGGGAAGTCAGCCAACATTCCCCTTGGGCCGAGAGGCAAGGGCCTGCCCCGGATAGGGAGGTGCTGTAAGCCTTCTCCTTGGTTTCTTCCCAGTCCCATGTAACTCTCTCGTTCAGGGACAAAACAAGCTCTGCAGCAAAGACAGTCAACGTACGGATAGACGTCTCTGAGATGAGCACACACCTCAAGGCTCCCGCGAAGCAGCCGCCTCAGACCTTGGAAGACGAACAGTTTGTGCCTCACAGCAGCAGAGAACCTCCTGCATTCCTCCTGCAACAACATTGGAGAGAGAGGTCCAGACCCTCTCTTCGAAAGGGCTTCAAGTGGTGAGCTTGATCAAATTCTGCAAAGGAAAGGATTCCCAGAGACACTTGTCCTAAATTCCGTCGTGCGATTGAAATACTGTGACCTCCAAAGACACAGGTTCTCCTCTTCTCGTCCTCTTCTCTTCCTCGGCTGCTGCCCTCCCAGCTGCTCCCGGCACGGAGCTCCATGTTCTTCCACCAGAATGAGACACCAAAGCTATAAAGCCTCTCGCTTGCGAACCGGTGCGCTCATTCCCCACAGTCCATAGTTTGGGCCTGGACCTAGAATCTATTTACAATGGAACGATCTTAAAAAATAAGTTAAAAAAACTTGGTTGTATACCCGTTCAGTTCGTTATTAAAACCAAAAGCCTGGAATCATGAAAAGCCAACACACCAACACAAATATGATTTTGGTTTAACACCAGCTTAAAAAAAAAAAAGGAAGGAAGAAGGTAACCTCATGCAAACACATCAGGTGACGAAAAAATAAAACAATGTGCAATTAATATGTAGTATTATCCATTCGCTTTCTCGTGCTGAGATCAAGCGTCGTAACTTCAGATGTGATTCCGGGCCCTCGGCTTCATCCACAGTCGTCTCCACAGAACTGGCTTTGGAAAAAGCACCACTCGGTGCCCAAAAAACACAACTCGGTACCATTGGGTTTGTGCCGGCCGCCAGAGCCTTCTGGGCCCAGCAGCCGAGGCACGGCAGCAATACATGTCTTGCACTCACAAAGTACCACTTAAGCAGCCCCCCTCAGATTTTCTAGTCCATATACACACACACACATATAATATATATATGTATATATATATGTGTGTGTGTATATATATATAGTATATATATTATATATAGCTACATACATAGATAAATAAATGCATTCTGTTGCTTTTCCTTCAGTCACAGTGCTGGGCAATCCCTGCGCTCTGAGGGCTGCCAGTCCTTGGTAGAGTTCCAGGGCAGTCACTATCTGAGTCTTCAGGCCAGTCATCATCTGCCACCTCCCGCCTGACTTCTAATTGTTCTTTGTTAATTTTCTTTTCTTTTTTAAATTAAAAAAACACACAAAACTCTCAAAAGGGGGAGGAGGGGGTTGTCTCCTTTTCTAAGGGAGCAGCAGGAAGGTCCATGCAGGATTGGCGGGGACAGTCGCTTGATGGAGGAGACTGTGTCCACCCCAAGAAAGAAAGGAAGAAAGAAAAACAGGACTAGAAAACGCAATTGTCAACCATCTAAAAAAGGGAGAGGGGTGGTCTTCTGGCTCCCCTCGGGGCAGAAGGCAAGGGGAGGGGTCTCTGATCTTCTCCTCCTCCTCCTCCTCACAAGTGGATCCTGGGGTCGGGGAAGGAGGGGAGGCTTCACAGTTTCTCAGGGGACGGGACCCAGATGTAATGCCCGGACTGGTCCTCGATGATCTGTTTGATTTTGCTGTAGATCTCCTCCAGAGAGTCTCCTTGGACAATGGCTGTGGCAGGAGACAAAGCAGAACCCTCTCTCACTGGGCAGAAAGGGTGCCAATCTAGCCCACCCTTTTGGCTGCAGGCAGCCCATTCCATGTCTCCCAAACCCCAATTCCACTGTGGCACTTGCCCACAACCCGTTCAGAGCCAAAGCCTCTCCTATTCCCATGCTGCTACCACCTCTTCTTACCAGCTGAGCAGCAGACTTAGGCTCCCCCTTCTGTGGAGCTCCACCCCACTCTCTATGGATCTTTCAGCCACACCCCAGGGTTGCACCCTTCCTCAGGTCCACCCTCATTTATGTCTAGTCCATTCCTGGCTTGCTTTTCAGCTTCTTCCAAACCCCACAACATGATGTCAAGCATGCAGTGGTAGCTTCTATGAGAGCCCAGCCTGGATTCTCACCTGTAAAATACTCTCCAAACTCCTGCTCCAACTTCATGGCTTTGTCAAAGACCTTGTTTGCTTGCTCATACGTCTGCCGCCGGTTCATCTCCCTGTCAGCCCAAAGAGAGCAGCCTCATGCAATTGTATCAGGTGCAAAGCCGGGCCCTGTGCTACCGGGGAATATGAGCGCAGCTACAGCGGGTGACTCAAGGGAGTGGAGCACTGAGGCTCTGCGCTCCTCCCTTCCTCCTCCATGTGCCAAAGGGAGCCTGAAGGCAATGGGAACACGGCATCTCTGGTTTCAGCCCCTTCACCATCATCCCCTGGCAAATTGTCCCCTGAAGAGACGGTTCCATTAAACCTTTGCAGCTTTGAGTTACGGAAGGCTCTAATGTGCCCACAGTGAGGTCTGGGGCCACATTATGTGAGAGGCTGATCTTTCTAAGGTAGGCCTTAAAGGAGAGCATCAGTCCAGGAGGCAGATTCCTTGAGGCATTGGGCCAAATGCATTGCTAACTCCCTTCAAGGTCTTCATCTGGCTTGGACTGGGAATGCCCCCTCCTTCCTGCCACCCACTATTCCTCCCAAAAACATCCAACCCCCCCCCCCCCCCAAATTATCCAGGACTCACATCAGCGCCTCAATAGATTTGGGCTTGATGAAAATCGCAATGGGGAACAGTTGCGCTTGCTGCAGCCTCTTGATCGCGTTGCCAGACACATCAAGGATGCAGTGCTTCCCCTGGAGGAGGGAAGGGCATCTGTTACCACACCGACAAGCCTTACAGTTTGCTCCCCTCAAACAACAGTGGCCAGGAGACCCACCCGCTCAGCTACTGCTCGCACAGACTGGATACTGGTCCCGTAGAGGTTGTCGTTGAACTGCCCAGCCTCGATAAACTTGCTCTCTTGGATGTCCTTCTCCATCTGCTCCCGGGACGCCACAAAGTGGTAGTCCTGCCCATCGACCTCATTCTCACGCCGGGGCCTGGTCGTGTCTGGAAAAGAATGCACCTGTCTGCCTGCTGATCAGACAAACATCAAGAGGAATGGCGACACATGGGCATGCACTCCCTTTGCCAGCACTTGGCATTACCCTCTTCCCTCCCTCTCCATAAGGAGCCATGGGAAAATATTTACGGGGCACGCAGGAGCCAAACTTGTGTGGGAACTCTGAGATGAGGTCATCGTTGACGCGATCCTTCATGGGTCCAAGGACTATCACCGGCCGCGCATAATGGACTGCAAGGATGACAGGGAGCTTTAGAGTGCGACTCACCCAGGAGAGAGAACCCACAAGATCCACCAATAGCTTCCCAGCGTCTGCAAAGCAGCAGGTGCGCTTCCTCCTCCTGACTTACTTTCTTGCCGTGTCACAGGCTCATATGACAGAATGGTGTCCTCTTGTCCTTCTGAAAGAAACGGGAAAGAAAGAGTCAGATTCTGGCAGCCAACCCATCCTGCAATCTCAGAGACTGAACTTCAGCAACACAACCCATTTATCTATACCATTCAGGACCAGAAAACATTGCAAGAATGCCCTCATGTTCCCCAGGGAATGTTGGGAGGCATCTGGGGAGGAGTGGGTCAAGCAAAGGGCCACAGATGTTTGCATCTGGAATGGACAATGGGAGGCACACTTACTGGAACTGCTCTCGCTGTCACTGGTGTTGGATGTCACTCCCTCTGCAACCAAGGAAGAGATCCCAGTCAGTATACACAGATTGGGAAGGTTCATTGTCAAATACTGATTGATGGTCACAAGCACCGGGGGAGAAGGGGCACCAGAAGGGGAAGAAAAGCAGGGCGAGGGGAAACGAAGTAGACTTTGGGAAAGGCCCAGTGAATCTCTGAAGTGAACTCTGGCCTCCTTACCCTCCAGACCAGAACCTAATGAAGGGCTGTGTGGATCTCTTGCCAAAGAAGAGTCAAGCATTGCTCAGACTTATCCTGCCTCAGCAGCCCATCTCTGCAGGGGACTCAGGGCCAAAGCACAGATATTCTGCCCTGGTCCCAGATAGCCACTTTCTATGGCATAATCCTACCACAGAGGAGGAAGTGGGGTCAGGGGAGAGGAAAGGATGGACTGACAGAGCATGCAAGGGAAGATGGCAAGAAAACCCTCTGGAGCGAAACACGGACCCTTTTTGTGGCAGGAGGAAAGAGACGTTCACATGAAGTGCCTGCACTGCTCTGTTGGGACTTTGGCAACATGAGGAGTCTCTCTCTTCCTGGCACCCATCAGCAAGTGTCCACCATTGGAGGGTGCAAATGGGAGATGGGTTTGCAAACTCCCTCAGCTGGACTCCATCACCATGCATAAGGAGCTGCAAGAGGCAGCAATGGACTGGCTGGGTTCAAGGGGGACGTTCCCGGTCACACACATGCGAGCAATGAAATGTGATCGTGTGCAGTGAAATTCCACTTACTCAGGTTCTTTGCGCCATAATAATCGTCACTTAACCCAGGAAAGTCCTGATTCACAGCCAATCAGAAAAGGGAGAGAAGGGGGAAAGAGAAAAAGAAAGAGAAGGCAGGAAAGACAGAGTGGGGAGGAAAGACAGAGCCAGGACAGCATTAGTGACAAGAGTGCAGAATGGCTCAGAGCTGCAACAGCAAGTGACATTAACGTTCCTGACCGACACCTGCAAAGGGCCTCCTTGCCTCCAAAGCATGAGAGGCATTTGGCATCACCAGACAGAGCCCTGGCTCTTATTAAACTAGTGGCCAAGAGGCAAAGAGCCAAGAAGCACACTGCCAGCAGGTGACTTGCTCCACTCCATTCCTCTCACCAATCCACACACTCTTACTTCTATTTCACTGCAGTTATTAACACAGAGCCACCACTAACCAATAAACAAGACAGAGAAAGGCTTGCAGGGCCTTGGAGGTCAGTCCTGAGCCTTTACTGTAGAGGTTAGTCGGTCCGCATATGAGGTTGCCCTGTGACAGCTGGCACAATGAGGCTAATATGTGCTACAGCAGAAGAGAGCTTTCCTTGTTGACTTGTTCCCACCAGTCAGTCTCTTTATGCTCCAGAACACAAGCTGTTTTAGGGGCCCAACAGGAGCCCAAGTATGGTAATTTAAGATGCATTGCACTGATTGCATGTCATGTACATACTCCCCCTTATTTATTATGTGCTTTGGAACATGACAAGGAGTGGCGCCTGCTATGGACAGATTGAGTTTTCACCCCTAAGCCCAGCAAATCTGATGGGATCAGGCCTCCCAGCGGGTTTTGTTGGACTAAGTTGACCAAATGGCCTTCTACACCCATGACAAGAAGGAAGAGAGAACGTCAAGCAAGAACTCCAAATGAGGAGAAGGCAGAATACTGATGCGCTTGGCAGATCTCCGTGTGGAAGGACAGAACATACAAGGCGGGTTGGAAGAGTCTCTAGCAGAGATCAAGCGAGGAGGAGGAGCAAGCAGCGCTGACCGGGAGCCGGCTTTGCAAGGAGGAAAGGGAGCGCTCTTGGCTGCCCATGCTCTCAGCCCTCTGGCCAGAAGTTGGGCTCCTTTCAAGGCAGAGGCAAGGGAGGCAGAGGCCGGAGGAGGGCCCTCTGGAGCCAGACTCTGAGCAGGACAGCAGCTACTTACGTTCCTGTCCGCTGCTCTCCTGGGCCATGTTCTCTTTGCTCTTGTAAAATGGGAATTTTCGGGAGAGGCGGAAACTCTTTTTACGTTTCGTTTTGATCGACTGTGAAGAAGATGGAAGATGGAAGGAGGGGGGCAGAAAGAAAGAAACAAACAAAAAAGAACAAACAATGGAGTTTAAAGCATGCAAGAAAAATAAAAATAAAAATGAACAGACAATGGTGACTGGCGTCAGGGAAGCTACTCTCCAAATGAAATAATGGAAACCACACGAAAACGGGGATGTGAGAGGAAAATTAAGTGCGGAGCGGGAACACATGGATTTTAGGAATGGTGGACAATGACTGATCCATTGGCATTTTCCACAGCAATCAAGGGATTCTCCCTTTGGCTCACCCTGCAGGAGTGACGCTGGCAGGCCTCACTCCCTCTCCTCACTTTCTGCCCAGCTGTTTGCAGGTACGATGGCCTTCCTGAACACTCACTGCAGTTTTCTAGCTACATTTCAACAACACAACCCTGGCAACAAAGCCATTGCATTTCCCTGTGAACTAGACTGGGCAATGCTCCATCTTGATCCCCTCTCCCAATGCTTTAACTCTTTTGTATTATTGACTTGCAGGATGTTTAAACACTGTGTTGACTAGCTGTGCCTCAAAGCAGTGTATAATAAACATCACAGTAATCAGACAAAACCAAGTAGGCAAACTAGCCATTCCTTAGAAAGCCAAGGAGCTGTCAACCCCCTTCCCCTTGAGCCACCACTTACCCGGTTGGACTCTATCATCCCAGTTCGGGCATGGAACTTCACTGTTTTCAATCGCGCCCGTTCTTTCTTCTCCACTCTGGTTACATCAAAAGGAAGGAAGGAAGGCAGGTAGGCCCTGGTGTTCACAGGTGGCACCAATCCCATTGTCATCCTTCCCCTCCACCCCCTAGACTTGTTTTGACTACAGAGACACTGCTGGCACCGCAAGGCATGGCTGGCAAATGCTTTCTCCTCAGTTTGTGGCGCCCAGCTCACAGCACAGACGTCTCCTTGCGACAAGCAGCACATTCCCTGCCCAGCAAGGCATGGAGAAAGCATTCTGCATGAGGTCATTTCCAAATGGCTGGAAACGCGTCGCAGGTGGTCTGAGGGGGCTGTCAAGGTACTCACCTCTTCTTGCTTGGAATGACCCCAATCTGCTCGCTCTCTCCGTGAGGGGTGACCAGCCTCGCCTGCCACCACTCGTCGTCCGAGGCATTGATGACATGGAGAATGTCTCCATAAGAGAAGCTCAGCCCTTGGCTGGGCAGGCAGCTGTCCCGAGTCCGGTCATAGTCAAAGAGGGCCCTGCAAAGAGGCAAGAGCGGAAATGGCGTCGGACAAGGCCTTTTGCCCAGCCAGACCAGGATCCTCTAGGATCAACCTGGTCAGCAGTGACTGGCGGAGGCACCTCGGGGTTACCAGGCAAGGATTTTTTCAGCCCACTGAGGCCTTCCCCTTCAAATTAGGTTTGCATTTTAGAAAGTGTTTATTCCTGGAATACAAGGGGTGGAAAACAGCCTCTCAAGGTCTCTTGCGTTGAAAGACATGGCTGACACCTATTAGCAGCCCACATGTGATTCAGTCTGGAGTGTCTTTAAAATACAAAATGGTCTACTTCTGTATTGGAGGCCAAAACCCTGGCTTCTCTTGATCTGAACTTGAAGTGACTATTTGCAAATCTCAAGACTGAAGTTTTTAAATCTCCAAGTTTGTGACTTCCACCAATGAAACAGTGAAGGTTGTTGCTGATAATGTAGCCAAAATATAAAATAGAGGGGGGAGAGGAATATTACACTCAGTTTAATTGTCACATTGGATGCTAAAAAGATTTCTGAAAACCCACATTAAAGCACCCAAACCACATGCAATGCAGATGTTTGGAGGGAGGGATAACTGCAAATGCAAGAAACCCCATTTCTGGCCACAAGAGGGGGCCTTTCCAGTGCCATTCCTCAAAAGACAAGCCCTGGCGTGTCATTCCCTGGGCACGGCTCCCAAAAGGAGTGCCTGCCTACCTGCCTGCGACAGGTTTGGGGATTCACTTCCTACTCCAGAGATGATACGGAGGTCAAGTCCGGATCATGTCTTGCGACATAATACACCTTGTAATTATCACCGAGCTTTCTGTCAGTTTCACTTCACTCTGTGCTCGAAACTACCCCACCTGGAAGGGCCAGGCCCGCTGTCCCCTGTGCAAAAGGACCTGCAGACGTCTGTCTCAATCCCATATTACATAAGAGGAGTTAGCACTTAACAAGGAAACGTCTTTACTTACTAAACAGGCAATCTATGATTGAAAGGCAGAGCAGGTAAGTCGAGGAAGTTACTGTTCAGGTGAGGAGCACCAGAGCATCCACTGACAGCCACAGGCCACAGTCTTCAATGGGCCAACGCTCATGCCACTGGGTTGAAAAGCCTGAAGCATGCAAGGCCCCATAAATGTGCCACAGTGACTGAGAAGGCACTTGGCCCCAAGGGGTCTCCTTGGGATAATGGACCTGCTGGCTCACACCTCTCCTCCTGCAGCCATGTTCTCAGCAAGCTTATCTGTGCGCATGAGAGAAGCAGCACGTCGGGGAGGAAGAAGGCAAGGAGCCACTCAGCCGCTTCGGGCTCATTGTGTACCTAAGCCCTCTGCCCAATTAGCCAGCTCAAGGGGTAATCCTCCTAAGAGCAAATCCCTTTTGCCAGCAGAGAACAGGCAAAAGACACCCGGAGAAGATGCTCCACGTAACTCAGGGCAGATCTAAGCAACATGGTGAAACAACAACTTCCCTGCCCAGTTCCTTTTGCCTCCACATAAGAGAACACACACTCTGGAAATACTGGCAATGCGCTATACTGGGATAGAAAGGCTACGCTTGCATGCACAATCCCTTGGCCCGGGAGCACTCGTTCCTGGAGACTGCAAGTGACACCTCCCAATGCAGCGCAGGTGCCTGGGGACGCTGGGCTGGCAAGGAGCCCCACTACCAGCAAAGAAGCAGAAGACTTTGACACATTACTGTTAATAAGCACTCTCAGACAGGGACTGCCTTTTCCTGGAAGCAAAGGATCCACAATCAAGCCTCTGACTTGGCACAACATACAGATTTCAAGAAGACCTTGCCTCATCTCCATCTGGACAAGAGAAGAGCTGTTATCCTTACCGTACATAGAGAGACCGCTTTTCACTTGTCCGAAGAGATCCAGATCCTGAACTCATGCTGCTGTTCATCATTTGTTCTCTGAGATCATGGATCTTGGACTCGAAACGGCTGTACTCTGAAAAGAAAAAAGGAGAAAACACATCAAACAGGGGGGACATGACACACCATCTCCTTCTCATTCCCATTCAGCAAAGCACAATGGCTCAGATGTGTTTAATACAGAAGGGAAAAGGAAGCGTCCCTTATCTGACCTATCCAGACACAGGCTTTGTAAAGATGGCACGCTTGCTATTAGGCTGACTGAGATGTACGATTAATATGCTGCAGGTCACATAAGATTGGTCTTTCACCCCACAAAAATTCAAGGTTGCGCCCTCTTTGGCTCAGTAAAATGATATTTTACAGGAGTTCTGGCAGGATGCTGCACTTTACAGATAGTAGCTGAAAGGTAAGGAGCATTAGGAGCAGCTGTTCATCTTATGGAAGTGTGAATAAGGAACAATATGTTGTTTTAGTGACAATTTTCTTTTACAAGAGATTAATCTTAAGAAAACACCAGTGCTGCAACATTTACATTGGCTTCCAATTGAGTACCGTGGCCTGTATAAGATGTTAGTTCTGACCTTTAAAATTCTTTACGGCCAGGGTCCATCGTACCTTAGGGACTGCCTCTCCTTCTCTCATCATCGGAGGTCGCAACGATCAGCCCAACGTGACTTGCTCTATATACTGGGTCCTAGAGAAGTGCACTTGGAAAGTACCAGACGCAGGGCTTTTTCTATTTCTGCCCCTGCCTTATGGAATTCCTTGCCACTCTATATGAGAGCCATGCGTGACTTAGGACCTTTTACTCTAGCACTTAAGATCTGGCTTTTTATTAGAGCATTCGATCTCTGTTAATTTTTAATTTCTGTATGTATGTATTTTATCTTTTACAATTTAGCTGTAAATCGCCTAGAGCGATGGAGGGTGATTAATAAGTAATTAAATATGATATATGATATGAAAATTGGAAGGATAGAAGAGGCTGGAACAATGGATCTGGACATCCACTCCTCAGGAGCAGAAAGTGCCTCTTCATTTGTGTACCAAGAAGCAAAAGAGCTTCCCACGGTTACAGGAAGGGAACACGTTCCCCTCAAGATCAGGTTATAGGCAGGACCACTCGCCTCCAAATCCAGCACATGCTGATTCCTTAGGATCAGATTATCTGGAGTTAGAAAAGGGTCTTCTAGTCCTTATGGTTTCCTAAAACACACACACAGGCACCGCCTGGCATGGGCTCCCTCCTCCTCAGACTCTCTTGTCCATTCATACTCCCCTCATATGCCCGGCTCCCACTTCCACCCACCTCAAACCATCAAGCTCAAAAGAGAAGCAAAGAAAGAGACAGAAAAACAACTTCATACAGTAAACAAAAGAAAACTGCATTCCGATTTGTGTAGTTCAGCTTTCTTTGGTATGGCATTTAATTAGCCTTGGATCTTTCCTGGCTGTCCACAAGCACCCAGGGGTCTAAATACAAGAGAGCTCCCCATTCCTGGGATTGTATCTCAAATTATACTTAGGAGGACTCTTTTGGAGATGCTGCCTGCTTCCATGTCCCAGGAAACATACCAAAATAAGAAGGGAACCAACCCAGTCTTGTGTATTATTCCAAGAAGAAGAGCTACAGAGAACTTGCTGCATCGCCTCCCACTGCATGAAGGAACGCTCAAGGATTTGGGACGTAGTAACTGGTGTCCCATTTTGCTTCTCCTTGTTTCATCCCGCCTTTTGTCTTGGAAGCCTGAGGTCAGGGACTACCTTATTGTTTAATCTTTCCAATCTGCTATAGCAGCCTTGACAACGAGAGGATGAATGTTCTGCATCCAAAAATAGATCAGGTATAGGCTCCTTTGTGCCACAAAAGCTTCGGCTCCAATCCAATTGCTCTTTCCAATTAGTTCTGATAGGAACTTGGCAAGTCAATGTTTAGGTCAATTCCATTGATTCAATCAGGACTAGCATTTGGGTTTAGGCTCCTAATGAGAAGTCAAGTGAGACTTCTATATATGCCAGTATACAGGACAGGGCTGATGAATTGCAGGAGCAGAATTCACTAGCAGAAATGTTACGCTCCCAATTGGGCCTTGTCTTCCCTGCCTCACAGAGGTTCTTCAATCACTTCAAACGCCTCTCCTCTCCCTCAAATACAAGGGTGGACTTCAAATAGGTGTAAAGGTCCCAGACAGGAGATGTTGGTTTCTCTTGGTCTTTCTTCCTGGGCAAGAACAAGTACCTTGCAGCAGGAAGACGGAATAATTTTCCGTAAGAGTTCGCCATATTAACTTGTATATAAATTCCACTCTCCTTTGGGTTACTGCAGAGAGCACATCCAAGATTCCAGTGACACAGACCAATCAATTTTCTGTAGCACAAGTTTTCGTTTGCTTACCTTATTCAAATATTTATATGCTCCCTTTCAAAACAAAGCCCTCCTAAGGCAAAGCACGTAAAATCGAAAGCATAAACCAAGTCTTCAAATATACACAGAAATGCTCCAATTAAAATCCCCAACTGGAGCTGTTCAGGCTATTATTAGGCCAGCTCGGGGAAGATTTAATAAAAAAGCAAACTCAACGAAGGTTATTTGAGTATTTTTGAAAATGAAAAGATAAAGATAAAATGAAACGCCCAGAAGGAAAATCCAAAGATGTGGGGCAAGCATATGGAAGCCCCTGTCACTGATGTCCAGCAGCAGAACATAACTCAATGATGGACTAGCAAGACCAAACATAAGGCCCAGCCAGATCCCAATACCATCAGTCTTTCAAATAATCCAAACTGTTTAGAGTTATCTAGGTCAAAGCCAGCATTTTAAAATGCATCCAGGAATAATCTAGTAACCAATAAACAGGTACAATTCAGGTGTTATCTATTTCTAATATCAAGTCTCAGTAAAGCCTCCTATATCAGCCAAACCTTCTAAGAGGGAATAGTCTCAAACTGAGAAATACTCTAGCCTGGCTCTAGGCAGAAGGTGCTGAACTGAGGCAAGGTTCATTTTCAATATAGTCACAGCTGGCAGAGCAGCCCAGACTGATAACAAGTACCCTTAGTTGCACCACTCTGTCCAGATCAGCAGATTTCTGAATTCACAGCATCAGACTTTTCTGGATTACGTTTCACCTTGTTTGCCTTCAATTTAGCTTCAAATCACTTCCATTGCTATAATACACTTTCCTCACACAAATGAAGTGCTGATATCGGTAGACAAATTTATGTAAAGGTCTGAGAGGATAAGAAAGGTAAACTCTGGAACTAAAAGCCTCTTGGTGTACATGCCAGAGATTGCAGGCAACCAGTGACAATTCAGTATTCACTATGTAAAGCAGTGGTTCCCAACCTGTGGGCTGCAACCCGCCGGTGGGCCATGAGTCCTAAAATAAGGTCCGCGGCTCCAGATTATTAAATATGTATTTCTGTGGGCAAGCAGATGGCAACTACTGGATGGCATATGTTCTGTATCAGAAACTAGAGTTGATGTGGTCTATCCAATGCAATTTTCTGAATGAGCACCCCAAATAATCAAACCGAATCTAAAGTTGGCCAGAAACTGATTCGTAACCCTTTTTGGTACTAATGTTGGAGAGTGGTCCCTGGTCAAAGTGGTCCCTAGTCAAAAAAAGGTTGGGAAACACTGATAAAGGATTGTTCCCAACAGCCACCATTCGTGATAGAAAATGGCCCAACTAAATATGAAATGTTAATATTGCAACCTAATTAACCCTTCTGTCATGATTTAGAGTGTAAAAGAGCAAAGCAATAGAATCATATAGATAGAAGAGAACTCATGGGCCATGCAGTCCCACCCCCTGCCAAGAAGCAGGAAAATCGCATTCAAGCCCCCCCCCCCCCCCCCCCGATAGATGGCCATCCAGCCTCTGTTTAAAAGCTTCCAAAGAAGGAGCCTCCACCACACTCCGGGGCAGAGAATTCCACTGGTGAACGGCTCTCACAGTCAGGAAGTGCTTCCTAATGTTCAGATGGAATTTCCTTTCTTGTAGTTTGAAGCAATTGTTCCGTGTCCAATAAACTCACTAATACCAGAATAGAGACTTCTGGCTGTTTCTTAGGATGTTCCCTGGAATCCTCTGCCGTCAAGACCACCTCCAGACATTTCTGGACTACAAATATTTCCATGGACACAAGATAACAAACAACTGGAACAGTCACGTATCCTTGAACAATGTGTGTGTTGCGTGTGTGCAGTTAAAAGATGCATATGACAGATAAATAAATGCACATCTTGACTCTTGCCCTTCCTTAGCATGTGACTGCATTTCTTTCTCCGTTAGACACAACAAGTTAGTGCAACTAACTTTAATTTCTATTTATTCAAAACATGGATCATGTTAAAAATATCAATTCCTGTGATATTTGGCATTGTTCGGTGTCATCTATACACAGATGACACACAGCTCTATTACTTCTTTCCACCAAATTCCAAAGGAGCTCCCTGGATCCTGGCTGCTGTGATAGACTGGATGAGAGCTAACAAGCTGAAGCTTAATCCAGACAAGACAGAGGTCCTCTGTCCTGTCATTCAGAAAATTGCATTAGTACCAAAAATGTGAGATCGATCAGGGTATAGGGTGGCAACCTGTGCTCGTTGGGGTTACACTCCCCTGAGGACACAGGTATGTAGCTTGAGGGTCCTCCTGGACTCAGGGCTGACGCTTGAAATTCAGGTGTCGGTGGTGGCCAGGAAGGCACAGTTAAAGCTTGTGTGCCAGCTGCGACCATACCTCAAGAAGCCAGTCTTGGCCACAGTGGTCCATGTCTTAATTACATCAATACTGGATTACTGTAATGCACTCTATGTGGGACTGCCTTTGTTGACGGCTCGGAAACTGCAATTGGTCCAAAGACCTGCACCATGCTACTAACCAGAGCCAGTTATAGGGAGCACACAACACCCCTACTAAAGCAGCTCCACTGGCTGCCAATAAGTTTCCGGTCTTAATTCAAAGTGCTAGTTATCATTTATAAGGCTTTAAACAGCTCAGGTCCTGCATATCTCCGTGACTGCACCGCCCCGCCCCCCCAATGAACTGATGTGGGTTCTAAGATCTGCAGGGGAGGCCCTCCTCTTTGTCCTGCCACTGTCACAAGCGCAGTTGGTGGGGACAAGGGAGAGGGCTTTCTCAGTGGTGGCCCCCCAGCTTTGGAACTCCCTCCCCAGGAAGATTAGACAGGCCCCCACATTGTCCTCCTTTCATAGGGACTTGAAGACATAGCACTTCAATCAAGCCTTTGTGAATATTTAGTCTCTAGCTATCCTACCTAGTACGCACACATCCTGCACTTTATCCCATGCCCTCTTTCCATTACTGCAGCTTGCACTTATTTTATTCCAATGTTTATAGCCCAGCCTTAGTACCAATAATTTACTGCCATGGTTAGAGGATCACAGCTTGATTGAGTCTGAATTGATGTTGCTATATGTACATGTCTCTTATTTTACTTTATTTTATATTGTGTTCACTTTTATGTTTGTTTTCAGGCACTTTGTGCCATCTCTAAGCCGCCCTGAGTCCCTTCAGGGAGATGGTGGCGGGATATAAGATTAAAGTTGTTGGGTTGCTGTAGGTTTTTTCGGGCTATATGGGCATGTTCTAGAGGCATTCTCTCCTGACGTTTCGCCTGCATCTATGGCAAGCATCCTCAGAGGTAGTGAAGGGCCTCACTACCTCTGAGGATGCTTGCCACAGATGCAGGCAAAACGTTAGAAGAGAATGCCTCTAGAACATGGCCATATAGCCCGAAGAAACCTACAACAACCCAGTGATTCCGACCATGAAAGCTTTCGACAATAAAGTTGTTATTGTTGCTGTCTAAAAACACTGGCAGGAATTTTCTTTCTTTCTTTTTTTACTTAACAATTCTGGCCTCGAAGCTACAGAAAATTAAAGCAAGCATGAAAAACGTTAAGTGCTACCTGTAAACAACCGAAGTTCAACAAGGTCCCAACACAAATCTGAACAAAGTGATACTTAAAGGCACCAACAAATAAGAAGTTAAATTCAACAGCCAACAAGCTGGAGGCTTCTAGATTTCTTTACCAGGTGTTTGTTTAGAATGTGTATAGGTTGTATGTTGTAGAATTAGATAAAGGAGTGTTAGTTACTTTTGCATATAATACAACATTGCTTTTATGGAAGTTAAAATTTCATTTTGTGTTGTTGGAAATATTTGAATTTTTTTTTTTTTAAAAAAGAGCCCAATATAACTTTCCCCTGAATAAGGAGAAAGACCCAAGAAATCAGTTTCTTCTCAAATACCATTTTCATATTCCTAACAACAACATCAACAACAACAACAACAAAACTTTATTTATATACCGCTCTATCTCCCCAAGGAGACTCAGAGTGGTTTCCAAGTAACATAAACAGTACATACAAGAAAAAAACGGCATAAACATAAAATTTACAAGACAATATAAGCATTAAAACCGCAATAGCACATATATTTAAAATAATCATGTCTGATCGAGGCAGTTTAAAAGGTCGGGCCGGGCTACTGCAATTTTAGAGGGCCCGGGAAATTGGGTAGAGTCTATGGCTGTACATTTACAGGGCCTAATAGAAGAAAGGGACCTGGGTAATTGGTAGAAGAAGATATGGCCAATTTCAACAGTATCTGGGGCAGAGCTAGAACTAGTTGTTCTCAAAGGTTTGTTTAAACCACCAGGTCTTCAGGCTCTTACGAGAGGAATGGAGGGATGGGGCCTGTCTTATTTTTCTAGGAAGGGCGTTCCAGAGGAGAGGGGCCACCACCGAGAAGGCCCTCTCTCTCATCCCCATCAACTGTGCTTGTGACGGTGGTGAGAGCGAAAGGATGGCCTCCCCGGAAGATCCTAAAGTTCGCACTGGTTCACAGAGGGAGATGCGATCGCGAAGATAGGCTTTTACTAGAAAGGTGCAGATTCCTTAGCCCCCACTTGATTTAGGATTATTGTGCAACTGGAATTTCTTTTCTTTTCTTTTCATTTCATGGTTTCTTAAACCAGGCTGGTCCATTATAAATCTGAACCTAGGTGAGGGTTCCTTATTTATTTATTTATTTATTTATTTTATTTGCTTTATTTTTATACCGCATTTTTCAGCCTAATTCGGCGACTCAATGCGGTTTACAATGCAATTTATAACAATAACAATTAGTTAAAACACAACATACTCGACAGACAATACAAGACAAACAACATGGTCATCAACGCCTCAGTAAAAATCAGATTCCGTTCTCATATTCCTTCTACCATTCCTTTGTTCATTTATACCGTCTTCAAGAGTTCAGTTGCCTTGTTGACCGAACGCCTGTTCATAGAGCCACGTCTATGGCTCAAGTCCAACTCCAACCCTTATTAATATGACTCTACCTACCAGGATTACTACCTGAAAATTTAGCAATGCATTTACAGCAAGGGAGAAAGAAGTCATTAATATCAGAAAAAGAAGAGAAGCCCATCCCATATTGCTGAAGATTCCATGAAAGAGTATTGATCGGGGCTTAGAAATATGCGGGCCACTCCTGTGTTGAGGTCAGCATGTCCCTGTTCTGTTAGCTGTGTCGATCCTCATTAGCTTTCTGCTGACAATGCAGGGTGCTAAAGCTCCACTGCAGAACCGAAGAAAACAATAACCGATTACTGGGCTTTTCAGCCCCTGGATACAAATTGGAATCATAGACTCAAAGAATAATAGCGTTGGAAGAGATTGCATGGACCATCTATTCTAGTCCTACCTCCTGCCCTGCAGGAAAAGAACAATCAAAGCACCCCTGACAAATGGCCATCCAGCCTCTGTTTAAAAGTCTTCAAGGAAGAAGTTTCCACCACACTCAGGCAGAGAGTTCCACTGTTGAGCAGCTCTTCTTTCAGTCAGGAAATTCTTCCTACTAATGTTCAGGTGGAATCTCCTCCTGTAATTTGAATCCATGGTTCTATGAGTCCTAGTCTTCAGGACAGAAAGAAACAAGCCTGCTTCCTCTTATGATATCTTTCCAAATAGTTAAACATGGCTTTTCTCATGTTTCCTTCTTTTACCCCTCTCTTCTGTAAGCTAAACAGACCCTTTGATCATTTCAGTCACCTTGTAATGGCTGCAGACTATAGAATAAGCATATACTGTCCCAACTCAATTATCCTCATCAGGACTATGTTATCCTTGTTAAGGCGGATACCACCGTCGCTGGGTGTGAATTAAGCAGAACAAGATGGAGATTGAGGGAATTAGGAGAAATACCTGCCAAAGACACTCATGGTAAGAGCAGACCTCTGCCTACTGGAATACAGTGTTGTCTTTAGGAGGAATTGGTTCTTTGTATTGTTCACAAACAGCCAAGAAAAGGGTGGGGAAGAATTATGGTTCATTATTAACCACAGGCAGGTTTAGTGTCAGTTTCTCTAGCAGCACACAGGTTCCCAGATTCCTTTAGGCCGTGTTTCTCAACCTTCCTTTTGCCACAACCCCTTAACACAGTTAGGTCCTCCTATTGTGGTGTCCCCCAACCATAAAATTATTTTCATTGCTACTTCATAACTGTAACTACTGTTATGAATTGTAATGTAAATATCTGATATGCAGAATGTATTTTCATTCACTGAACCAAATTTGGCACAAATACCCAATACTCCCAAATTCGAATACTGGTGGGGTTGGGGAGGATTGATTTTGTCATTTACAAGTTGTAGTTGCTGGGATTTACAGTTAACCTACAATCAAAGAGCATTCTGAACTCCACCAGTGATGGAATTGAACCAAACTTGGCACACAGAACTCCCATGACCAACAGAAAGGGATTGGTGGGCATTGTCCTTGAGTTTTGGAGTTGTAGTTCACCTACATCTAGAGCACTGTGGACTCTAACAATGATGGATGTGGACCAGACTTGGCACAGATACTCAATATGCCCAAATGTGAACACTGGTGGAGATTGAGGAAAATAGACCTTGAAACTTGGGAGTTGTAGTTTATTTATTATTATTTATTTACTATATTTCTATACCGCCATTCTCAGCCTGGGGGCGACTCATGGTGGTTTACAGAACGGCACAATTCAATGCCCATAACATTATAAAAATAGCTAAAACATTTAAACATAGATATTAACATCAATAAATACATCATAAAATAATAAGTCCTCCACATTTCATTACCAAATTATTATACAGTCGTGTTGTCCAGCCATGCAGAGATCAGAGTTTATCTGCTACACTGCATTTGGGAAAGCCTGCTCAAATAGCCAGGTTTTAACTCTTTTACGAAACGTTAAGAGGGTGGGGGCCAATCTAATGTCCCTGGGAAGGGCATTCCACAGTCGAGGGGCCAACGCTGAGAAGGCCCTGTCTCTCATCCCTGCCAGGCGAACCTGTGAAGATGGCAAGATCGAGAGTGGGGCCTCCCCATAAAATCTTAAATTCCTAGATGGTTCATAAGGAGAGATACGTTTGGACAGATAGGCAGGGCCGGAACCGTAGTTCCTGGGATTTTTAGTTCACCTACAATCAAAGACCATTCTGAACCCCACTAATGATAGAATTGGGCCAAACGTCCCACACAGAACCACCATGACCAACAGAAAATACTATGTTCCCTGACGGCCTTTGGCAACCCCTCTGACACCCCCTTGCAACCCCCCCCCCCCCATGGGTCTCAACCCCTAGGTTGAGAAACACTGCTCTAGGCAAACAGGCCACTACTGCAAATAAAATCTGCTCAGGCATCATCATGGACCGTTTTCACAAGTGTGGCCTAGCATGGTCTAGGGATTCAGCAATGGAGTAGCTTTTTCCCATCAAATGTTTTAGAAACAGTAACTAAACATTACACTATAAGGAGAGAAGGCAACATGTATATCCTGATGTTACACACTAAGAAGAGTAACTACGTCAATAAAAGAAACACCCTGCAAATAACATAACACTGCTACTTGTAACACTTTACACCTCTCCCTACCCCCACACTGACCCAGCTAGCCTTATGCTCAGTATTCTGCATTGTTTCATGCTTGCCACAGATTCCCCATCTCCATAGAACTTGTTTCTATGGAAAATCAGACTTGGAAGGGAAGCAGCTGCCATATTAACCTCTAATTGGCTGCAAATCTCCAGTGTCAGCCTGAGCACCAAGCCGTATGTGTCACTGCCCCATGAATGTTTCACGAGAGACAAGGATGTCGCATCCCACACTAACCACAGCAGCTCACTCAGTGAGCTAAATTGGCTGGGAACACAAACCTCCTCTTCCTTTCTTCAAGAGCCACAGAAAGTTGAACATAGTGTCAGGGCCACGAAAAAACCAAACAGGATGAAAATTTCCTATCTGAGCCAGGCATCTTTAGCGGCCACACATGAAATGGGCAGCGTGCTGCACCAACTGCACCATGAAAGCCTTCTCAGAAGCAAAATGCTAAACTCAGGAAGAAGTTTCTTCCTGAAGCAACTGCATGTTTTAGCTTAATTACAGGAACAAGCAAGTATTAAGCATATGTATTGTCAAAGGCTTTCATGGCCAGAATCACTAGCTCGTTGTGAGTTTTCCAGGCTGTATGGCCAGAAGCATTCTCTCCTGACGTTTAACCCACATCTATGGCAGGCAACCTCAGAGGTTGTGGGGTCTTTTGTAAACTAGGAAAATTGGGTTTATATATCTGTGGAATGTCCAGGGTGGGAGAAAGAACTCGTCTGTTTGGGATAGTTGTGATTACACAGAGAAGCCATTGAAATCCATAAGCATGTGGACAATCTCAACAGAAAGGAAGAAACCATAAAAATGAACAAAATCTATCTACCAGTATTAAAAAGCTCTAAAATCATAACTATAAATAAAGAACAGCACTCAAAAACAAGGGAATTCCAAACAAGAAACAATCAGGGCCAGATAATCACCTCCCAGCACAGGATTCCCCCAGGCAGTAAGAAGCCAGATCTTGAAATTGCTAGGCCATTAAATGCTAATCTAAGTAACCATTAGAAACATTCACACCTACCTCAAACAGACAAGAGTTCTTTCTCCCACCCTAGACATTCCAGAGATAAATAAATCCAATTTTCCTTGTTTCCAACAAACCTCACAACCTCTATGGATGCCTGCCATAGATGCAAGCGAAACATCAGGAGAGAATGCTCCTGGAACATGCCCAGAAAACAACCCAATGAAGCACATGGTCATTTGGCCATAAGGTACCAGATCCAGTAAGAAATAGTGCCTGCCTGCCTGGTGATTACTCCTTGCCAATCTTCCACTGAGTAGCAGCAATGGCCCTCCTTGCCTTCATTTGCACAAAGCCAAGACTCCTCAGCGGGAGGACTTGCTTCTCAAGATACTGGCTGCCTACCAAGTTGGAAGAGTGATTCAAACGTTGCCCATTTTCTATGAATTTAAAGAGCCATCTACTCTTACAATTATTTCAGCTTGTGATCTTAGGGTTTGTCTACCAGACATACAGAGACATCAAGGAACATGTTCTGGACCAGACTGCTCTATTTAAGGGTTCAAGGATGAGATTTCAAGTGAAGAAGACCATAAAGTCTTCTTTTCACTTAATATCACTACTAGACACAAGTCACACATGATTCATAACACATAACCACCCAGTTCGCCAGAAAGTCAAACTAACCTAAAGCAACAAACAATTCTTTCATCTCAAAGATCTGCCTGGACATCTTTGGCCCATATGGAAGCATATGAGCTTCAGACCAGATCTCCTTGGCTCAGGGATTCAACCCTGGCAGGAGCATCCTAAATCTCATGAGGTTCTGATCCATCCCATGCTTATATACTTTGAAACCTTTCAGATTCTCCTGACATTTCTCAGAAGGCTCTAGTGCTGTTCTCTCCAGGATGACCTCAAAAATAACAAACCTCCTTTCTCCTCTGAGCTTAGGTAGTAATGGAGCTGTCATTTAAACATATTACACAGCTGAGTAAGGCCAAACATTGCAAAGCCCAGTGGCATTTCAGATACTTTGCCAGCAGCAGCTGCTGCTAAATCTCCAGCTCCACTCCTGCCGAACACAAGGGCCCAACCCATGAAGTGTCTCAGGTTACTTTGCTAAATCTCACTTTGCAAACGGAACCTGAAATACAGGAGTAAAACCTGACTTCCCTTTCTGTGCAGACAAGCAATGCACACCGCTGTCTACATAAAGCTACTTGGGCTCTGAGTTGGAGGCACTTCCTGCTCAACTTCTGCACCTCTCCTTCCACAAAGTCTCCTAAGGAAAATGAGTAGGGTGGGTTCGACAACGACAAAGGTCCAAGATCAAAGGTCAATGTTCTGCCCTTGGGAAACAGAGACCTATGATTGCACTGTGTCCTCTCCTGGTACAGAAAATCTTTCTATGAAAAAAAAAAGATATAAAAAATACTGATAGGGAAAAGACACCTGTGATAAAGAAAATGAAAATTCTACCAAATCTCTGTGTGTCTGACCCGAAGCCCAAGAGCATTTCAGACAGCAACCAAAGCACAGTGTTAGCTCTGGGTGCAGAGAGCTTAAAGACAGGTTTTGCCCCAAAGACCCTCTGGATTAGCCAACTTGGCAGCTGCCACCCAGCCCGCTGTGACCAGCTCCGACTGCATCCCTGAACACACACACACAAACAGCGCTTTGTGAGAGGATTATCGAGTTTCAAAAAAAATCCTGCCACTTTAAAACATGGTGCTGTATTAGCAGCATATTTTCCCCCCAGCCAAAACCACCTACCACAAGTTCAGTTTTTGTGCACCTCTTCCTCTCTCATGAATGAGCGTTTTCTCCCAAAACGTGGTAGTGGTTCCTTTTTGTGCAACGATATACAATTATCCATACATGGTAGTAGTCTGAGCATTCAACTAGAAAACCAGGCTTGAATCCCCGCTCAGTCATGGAAACCTACTGGGTGACCTTAGGAAAGTCCCACTCTTTCTGCCTTAGAGAAAGGCAATGGTGGCAAACCTCCTTGAGATACATCTTGACAAGAAACCCATACAATGGGATGCCTTAAGTCAGAGCCAACTTCAAGGCGCTGGAACAACACAAATATTCAGTAGACAACATTAGTACCTATAAAACAGGGGTCCTCAAACTAAGACCTGCTGTCTGGATGTGGACCTCCAAGGCCACTGACCCAGCCCCTGCTCTATTCTTTAAACTTAGTCGCCCTGAATCTGAAATGCCTTTATTTCGTATCACAAAAGCATTGCATAAATTCATATAAAACCGATAAAATAGAAGGAGAACAAGTGACTGAATATCTTTTGACCGAAAACGGTCAGCAGCGACCGCATTGTCTGTAGCCTACAACAATTCTTCCTCTGTACATGAGGCAGGACACTGCGGACAAGCATACACATCTGGAGTTGTGTGTTCTGCTCTACAGTCGCACTTGTTGTTGTTTATTCGTTCAGTTGCTTCTGACTCTTCGTGACCTCATGCACCAGCCCACGCCAGAGCTCCCTGTCGACCGTCACCACCCCCAGCTCCTTCAGCCAGTCACTTCAAGACTGTCACATAGTCGCACAAGGTGGATGAATCTTTCAAGTAGTGCCATTTTGCCACGTTGTCTTTTGATCTGCAAACTCCACTTCTGAGTCTGTTACGGGACTTCCAAGCCACCATTCCTGATTTGCCCCTGGAGGCAGACCCTCATGGGGGGGGGGGGGGGGGGGGGCGGGATCCAACTGGTATTTCCTGATTTAGCTGACCAGAGGGATACTCTTGCTGTTGCTGGGGGAGCGTTAAGAGTAGTAGTGGTTCTCCTTGATTTGAGTCTACTGGGAAGAGACTGGTAGCCATGCAGTGTTCAACCTTATTTCTTTACAATTAGCAGCAACTTCCCTTCACACATGGGGTGGGGTGCAATGCCAGCTAGCTAGTAGAGTTTATCAACAGGTGTAGGTTTAAGACATCCTGTGATTATTCTGCATGTTTCGTTCAATGATATGTTCACCTGCTTCACGTGGGAAGACTTGTGCCAAACAGGGTAGGCATACTCTGCAGCTGAGTAAGATAAGGCCAGGGCTAATGTTCTTATTAATTTTGGGTCTGCTCCCCATGCGCTGCCAGTAAGTTTCCTCAGGATGTTATGGTGTGCAGCTACTTTGTGCTTGGTGTTCATGCAGTGTTTCCTATATGTTAGTGTTCAATCTAAGGTGACGCTAAGATATTTAGGATGGAAACAATGTTCAAGCTCTTGACCTTCCCAGGTAACTTTCAATTTCTTGTTGGCTTCACGGTTTTGTAGGTGGAAAGCACATGCTTATGTTTTGGCAGGGTTAGACTTTAGATGGTTATCTTTCTAGTAGCTGGAGAGATCTTTCAAGGCATTAGTAAGTTAGATTTCAACTGTTTCAAAGTCTTTTGCTTATATTGCTGGGCCAAGGTGATCAGCATATATAAAGCTCTTGAAGTGCTCTATATGAAATGCCTTGAAGGCACACAACAACAATAACAACAACAACAACAACAACAACAACAACAGTCCTAATTCACTTGAAGGTCTCCTTAGCCAATAGCAGGCCTACACCTCCCATTGAAATACTGGCAAGTTTATGTTGGCTAAAATTGTTGTTCATTTAAAATATTATATTGTTCTTTCAATTTTTTGCACTACAAATATATGTACAGTGTTCACAGGAATCTGTTCATGTTTGTTTCAAACTATAGACAAGCCCCCCAACAATCTGAGGGACTGTGAACTGGCCCTTGGCTTAAAAGGTTTGAGACCCCTGGCTATAAACTGTTCTGGGCCCTCAGCAAATTTGACTAAACACAGATAGGTAGTGACTAGACATCATGCAAGCCCCTATTTCAAGACAGTCCTTGAAAATGTTGCTGTCAAATATCTACCACAGCTACAGATCTCAGGAAGGAAAAACCGCAGGCTGCATAAGGATGATATGTAGCAGTACTCTCAAAGGCACAGAATGTGGGGCTGGGTGAGCCACCCAAGGAACCATGCAGACATTCAATGCCATATAAAAATACAAAATAACATAAACAATTTTTAAAATACTATGATAATAATATGGCACAAATATATCAGACCACAGAATATTGGGGGGGAAAATGGTGGTCCTTCAGATTCACAGAAGCATTGCTAAACATATTAGGAAAGCTACTAAAACTCTGTGCAGAGACCCAAAACGCAGCCCTCTAATATTGATCCATTTTGATCCAGTTGTGTTTTAAACATTTTTTAAATAAAATGATTGTTATTTTACTTTATTCTGATTTAAACAAGGGGGGATAGAGGGCAATTGTTGCTCTGTGTTGGTAGGGATGGGTGGAAATTATGGGGTGGGATATTATGGGGCCTTTTTATAGAGTTTGCACTTGTTTTTAGTAGGGTGTGAAAAAAAATGTTTAAAAATATTAACCTGCTATATAGAATTATAGAATCAAAGAGTTGGAAGACACCTCATGGGCCATCCAGTCCAACCCCATTCTGCCAAGAAGCAGGAATATTTATTTATTTATTTATTTATTTGGTATGCTTGTATACCGCTAATATCTCAGCCTGTGCGGCGACTCATTGCGGTTTACAACATGTTAAAATATACATTTTATATATATAAAATTGCATTTTATATATATAAAATTGCATTCAAATCACCCCTGACAGATGGCCATCCAGCCTCTGTTTAAAAGCTTCCAAAGAAGGAGCCTCCACCACACTCTGGGGCAGAGAGTTCCACTGCTGAACGGCTCTCACAGTCAGGAAGTTCTTTCTCGTGTTCAGATGGAATCTCCTCTCTTGTCGTTTGAAGCCATTGTTCCGCGCCCTAGTCTCCAAGGAAGCAGAAAACAAGCTTGCTCCCTCCTCCCTGTGGCTTCCTCTCACATATTTATACATGGCTATCATATCTCCTCTCAGCCTTCTCTTCTTCAGGCTAAACATGCCCAGTTCCTTAAGCCGCTCCTCATAGGGCTTGTTCTCCAGACCCTTGATCATTTTAGTCACCCTCCTCTGGACACATTCCAGCATGTCAATATCTCTCTTGAATTGTGGTTCCCAGAATTGGACACAATATTCCAGATTAGTTTCTAAGCAAAGTACATGGTGATGGTTTTGACCTTTAAAGCCCTACATGGTTTGGGTCCAGGTTACCTAAAGGATCACCTTCTCCCATACAATCCGCCCCACACACTTCAGTCCTTTGGGGGGCGTCTGCTCCAACCAGCCAGAACCCGAGTGACAACCACCATCCAGAGGACCTTTTCATCAGCCGCCCCAAGGCTGTGGAATAACCTGTTGGAAGATCTCCCACAGCTAAACCAGCTGCTGGCATTTCAAACACAAGGGAAGACCTGTCTCTTGAATTTTAACGCACGTCCCTTGTTTAATCTCTGTTTTGTCTGTTTTAATATATATTTCACAGAGATGTAACTTTTGGGATGTAACTTTTATGGAGGTACATTTTAGTGTGTTTATTTGTAATGTTTTTGCTGTATTTATGTATTTAAGTTGTTTAGCCTGGAGCCATGAGAAGATGCAGGTAAGAAATAAAACTATTATCATTATTATTATTATTATTATAAAAACAAAAATATTGTTTTTAATAATTTCTCATTATTAAAAGTGTGAAGAGGGGGCTGCAGGAGTGTTGCTCCTGCAGCAACACTCGAATCTGGGGAGAGCGGGTTGAGCTCCCTCTGTCATCTAGAGCTCCCCATGCCGGGACATGAGAGAAGTCTCCCACAAGGATAGTAAAACATCAAACATCCATGCGTCCCCTAGGCAAGGTTCTTGCAGACAGTCAATACGTTCACACCAGAAGCAGCTTGAAGATTCTCAAGTCCCCCCTGACACAGAAAAAAACTCCAACAACATTGTAATGTAATAATACCAATATACTATATATAATATTAATAATGTAAAATAATACATTATATATACTACAGCTTATGACATAGTACAATATATTATATAATACTAATGGTATAATATACTGGTAGTGTATTACAAATATTGTGGAATAATATAGTACAATATAATAATATAATTGTATATTATATATTACATGTAATATTACTAATAATGTTACATGCTATATGCTAATAATATAAGCTAATAATATAATATGTTGTATACGTAGAATGTTGATAATAATATTATAATAAGAGGTAAAGGTAAAGGTTTCCCCTTGACATTAAGTCTAGTCGTGTCTGACTCGGGGTGGGTGGTGGTACTCATTTCCATTTCTAAACCGAAAAGCTGGCGTTGTCTATAGACACTTCCAAGGTCATGTGGCCAGAATGGCTGCATGGAGCGCTGTTACCTTTTTGACAAGGCAGTACCTATTGATCTACTCACATTTGCATGTTTTTGAACTGCTAGGTTGGTAGGAGCTGGGGCTAACAGTGGGAGCTCACCCTGCTCCACATTTTCCAACCACCAACCTTTCAGTCAGCAAGTTCAGCAGCTTAGCGCTTTAACCCTCTGTACCAAACATAATACAATATAGTAATAATACAATATAATAAAATAATTGTGTATTATAGATTACATGTAATATTAGTAATATAGCAGTATAGTGTTATAGTACAATATAATAATATATAATACTAATATTGTGCTATACTAATGATATATTACATTATATATACATATATTACCAATAATATTATAATGTAATACAATATAATATATAATAATATTGTAATGTAGTAATACTAATATATTAAATGTAATTACAACTGAGAATATATAATATATAATGAGAATTCTGTTTCACTATTGTACATTTTAAGTTGAAGTGTTTTTGATTGTGAGCTGCTTTGAGTCTCCCTAGGAAGGGATAAATATTACTATGTTTATCATTTTATGTAGTGCATTGGCCAGCCAACTGTGTTTTATTTTCCATTATGTTACTTTGTACTGCTTATTTTACTAGATTGGTTTATTTATTTTACTGTGATGTAATATTTTGTTGTTTATATTTTCTGTTGCTGTAATGTATCGCTGGGCTTGGCCTCATGTAAGCCGCTCCGAGTCCCCTTTGGGGAGATGGTGGCGAGGTATAAATAAGGATTATTATTATTATTATTATTATTATTATTATTACATGATCATTATTATCAATATATTATTATATGATCATATTATATGATCATTATTAAAAACAATATTTTTATAAATATTTATAAACTAATAAATAAAATTTACTATTATACTAATACTGCAATATTATTAGCAATATTACATGTAAGGTATAATATACAATTATATTATACTACATTACTAGCCGTCCCCTGCCACACGTTGCTGTGGCCCAGTCTGGTGATCTCGAAAATAAAGTAATGAGAAAGTGTTGGTTTCTAATATATGTAATGTCCCGATGCTTGTGGATAAACAATACTTCTTGCTGTTTCTTTGTCAGTAGAGATTGTCTGGCTTGCTTACTTTGGAACATGCAACATATTATTGTCCTTCTTTAGGGGTCCCTTTCAAATATATCATACTATATCTCTGTGTGTGAATCATATCTATCTATATCTATGGATGGATGGCTCTTTGTCAGGAGGGCTTTGTTTGCGTTTTCTTGCCCTGACGAAGGGAGCTGGACGGGATGGCCTTAAGTATTTTCTGTTGCTCAGGGGGGTTCTGGGTAGGAAGTTTAGCCCATTTCCATCATTGGTGGAGTTCAGATTGTAGGTGAACTATAAATCCCAGTAACTACAACTCCCAAATGTCAAGATCTCTTTTCCCCAAACTCCACCAGTGTTCATATTTGGGCATAAAATGATCAAGGATCTGGAGAACAAGCCCTATGAGGAGCGGCTTAAGGAGCTGGGCATGTTTAGCCTGAAGAAGAGAAGGCTGAGAGGAGATATGATAGCCATGTATAAATATGTGAGAGGAAGCCACAGGGAGGAGGGAGCAAGTTTGTTTCCTGCTTCCTTGGAAACTAGGACGCGGAACAATGGCTTCAAACTACAAGAAAGGAGATTCCATCTGAACGTTAGGAAGAACTTCCTGACTGTGAGAGCCGTTCAGCAGTGGAACTCTCTGCCCCGGAGTGTGGTGGAGGCTCCTTCTTTGGAAGCTTTTAAACAGAGGCTGGATGGCCATCTGTCAGGGGTGATTTGAATGCAATATTCCTGCTTCTTGGCAGAATGGGGTTGAACTGGATGGCCCATGAGGTCTCTTCCAACTCTATGATTCTATATGGAGTATTCGTGCCAAATTTGGTCCAGACCCATCATTGTTTGAGTCCACAGTGCTCTCTGGATGTGGGTGAACTACAACTCCCAAACGCAAGATCAATGCCAACCAAACCCTTCTGGTGTTTTCTGTTGGTCATGGGAGTCCTTTGAGCTAAGTTTGCCCCAATTTCATCATTGGTGGAGTTTAGAATGCTCTTTTGATTGCAGATGAACTATAAATCCCAGCAACTACAACTCCCAAAAGACAAAAATCATTTTTTTGAGTGAAGGACATACATTGGATTGTTAGGTGTCTTGTGTCCAAATTTGGTGTCAATTCATCCAGTGGTTTTTGAGTTCTGTTAATCCCATAAAACGAACATTACATTTTTATTTATATAGATTGTACCACAATATATGTAATACACTACCAGGATATATATTTAATAAATAATATATGATTAATAATAATTTTAAGCATGTATGATTACTATTGTTTAAATATTTATTATTATTATTATTATTATTATTATTATTATTACAATACATGTAATACACTACCAGGATATATATTTAACTAATAAATAATATATTATTAATAATAATTTAAGCATGTATGATTACTATTGTTTAAATATTTATTATTATTATTATTACAATATATGTAACACACTACCAGTATATATATTTAACTACTAAATAATATATTATTAATAACAATACTTTAAGCATGTATGATTACTATTGTTTAAATATTTATTATTATTATTATTATTATTATTATTACAATATATGTATTACACTTGTTGTTCATTCGTTTAGTCGTCTCCGACTCTTCATGACCTCATGGACCAGCCCACGCCAGAGCTCCCTGTCGGCCGTCACCACCCCCAGCTCCTTCAAGGTCAGTCCAGTCACTTCAAGGATGCCATCCATCCATCTTGCCCTTGGTCAGCCCCTCTTCCTTTTCCCTTCCACTTTCCCCAGCATAATTGTCTTCTCTAGGCTTTGCTGTCTCCTCATGATGTGGCCAAAGTACTTCAACTTTGTCTCTAGTATCTTTCCCTCCAATGAGCAGCCGGGCTTTATTTCCTGGAGGATGGACTGGTTGGATCTTCTCGCAGTCCAAGGCACTCTCAGAACTTTCCTCCAACACCACAGCTCAAAAGCATCTCTCTTCCTTCGCTCGGCCTTCCCTAAGGTCCAGCTCTCACATCCGTAGGTGACTACAGGGAATACCATGGCTTTGACTAGGCGGATCTTTGTTGCCAGTCTGATGTCTCTACTCTTTACTATTTTATCAAGATTGGACATTGCTCTCCTCCCAAGAAGTAAGCGTCTTCTGATTTCCTGGCCACAGTCTGCATCTGCAGTCATCTTTGTGCCTAGAAATACAAAGTCTGTCACGGCCTCCACGTTTTCTCCCTCTATTCCCCAGTTGTCAATCATTCTTGTTGCCATAATCTTGGTTTTTTGATGTTTAGCTGCAACCCGGCTTTTGCGCTTTCTTCTTTCACCTTGATTAGAAGGCTCCTCAGCTCCTCCTCGCTTTCGGCCATCAGAGTGGTGTCATCTGCATATCTGAGGTTGTTAATGTTTCTTCCAGCAATTTTCACCCCAGCTTTGCATTCATCCAGCCCCGCACATCGCATGATGTGTTCTGCATACACGTTTAAAAGGTTGGGTGAGAGTATGCAGCCTTGCCGTACGCCTTTCCCAATCTTGAACCAGTCTGTTGTTTCGTGGTCAGTTCTGACTGTTGCTACTTGGTCCTTGTACAGATTCCTCAGGAGAGAGACAAGGTGGCTTGGGATGCCCATCCCACCAAGAACTTGCCACAATTTATTATGATCCACACAGTCAAAGGCTTTAGAATAGTCAATGAAGCAGAAGTAGATGTTTTTCTGAAACTCCCTGCCTTTCTCCATTATCCAGCGGATATTGGCAATCTGGTCTCTCGTTCCTCTGCCTTTTCTAAACCCAGCTTGAACATCTGGCAACTCTCGCTCCATGTCTTGCTGGAGTATGTATGATTACTATTGTTTAAATATTTATTATTATTATTACAATATATGTAATACACTACCAGTGTATATATTTAACTAATATATGATTAATAATAATTTTAAGCATGCTTGATTACTATTGTTTAAATAATAAATAATATATTATGAATAATAATTTTAAGCATGTATGATTAGTATTGTTTAAATATTTATTATTATTATTATTATTATTATTATTAGTTCATGGGATGCACAGGTAATTCCAAAACCTGGGACTGTTTTTCCCCTTTGTATTGCACTGAATTGCCCATAAGGCGCGGGGCATGATGGTACTTGTAGTCCAAGGCACCTGGGGGCTGTCAGGGAGAAAGAGGGCGGGGCTGCCGAGGGGCGGGACTACCTGGGCAGGGCCAGACTACAACTCCCATCGTCCCCCGCGCGCCCCTCACAGGCCAGAGGCCTCCTTCCACCTCCTCGGGCCCCTTCCCGAGAGGAGGCCTGGTTCCCACCACCCTCCAGCGCCTTACCTGCCCGGTGCCAGCGCCGAAGCCCGACTCCTCCTTCCCTTCTGCCCGGCCCCTCTCTGCACACAAAGCACAGCCGCCAAGCCACCGAGCCGGGCGGGAATGCCCAAGCCCCGCCCCCTCAGCCGGATTCCGTCCAATCACAACCGAGCCGCTGAACGCTGGGGCCAATCGGGCGTCGCGCTACCTCAGGACGAGCCCGCCCCCGGCGCCGCCCAATCGCCAGCCACACTCTCACACATTTTTTTTACGCTTCCGCCCAATCGTGGCTCGCGTTGCCACTCAAGCCCCACCCTAACTGATTGCTTTGGACCAATCGCCGCCCTCTCTCTCAGTCCAAAGGACAGCTCCCCTCTCTCTCTCTCGTTCCCATTCTCCCGGCTGAACTCTTAAGTTTCAGTCACCTCGACAATGCGCCCCGCCCCTCTTGATCCCGCCCCCTTGACCATCAATCCAAACATTTCCTCCAATCACCGCTCGACTCTACAAATTCGACAGGTGCCTTCCGACCAGTAATCTTACAGTTCTCTGAAAACCCTCCCCCCTATTTGCATATGAAACAGCCCGCTCCCACGGCTCTATCTCTCTCCACCAGGGATAGTGCCCAGCTCAGACACGTGTTAGCAGATACGCACGTTACTTCTCTTGTTTCTCAGCCTAGACACATGGCAGCGAAAAGGGGCAACAAGGGCTGCCTTATGGAAGGCTTGCCAGGCCGAGTTAGGGAGACTACAATATAATATAATATAATATAATATAATATAATATAATATAATATAATAATAATAATTGTATAATAATAATAATAATAATAATAATAATTGTAAAATAATAATAATAATAATAATTGTATAATAATAATAATAATAATTGTATAATAATAATAATAATTGTATAATAATAATAATAATAATAATAGGTAAAGGTTTCCCCCTGGCATTAAGTCCAGTCGTGTCTGACTCTGGGGTGTGGTGCTCATCTCCATTTCTAAGCTGCAGAGCCGGTGTTGTCCGTAGACACCCCCAAGGTCATGTGGCCAGCATGACGGCATCAAGCGCCGTCACCTTCCCACCAGTTCTATTGATCTACTCACATTTGCATGTTTTCGAACTGCTAGGTTGGCAGAAGCTGGGGCTGACAGCGGAAGTGCATGCGGCTCCCCAGATTTGAACCTGCGACCTTTCGGTCAACAAGCTCAGCAGCTCAGTGCTTTAACCCACTGCACCACTGGGGGCGCAGTGGGTTAAACCCCTGTACCGGCAGGACTCGCAGGTTCGAATCCAGGGAGAGGCGGATGAGCTCCCTCTGTCAGCTCCAGCTCCTCATGCGGGGACATGAGAGAAGCCTCCCACAAGGATGATAAAAACATCAAATCATCCAGGCGTCCTCTGGGCAACGTCCTTGCAGATGGCCAATTCTCTCACACCAGAAGCGACTTGCAGTTTCTCAAGTTGCTCCTGACATGACAAAAAAAACCAAACAAACCCACTGGGGGCTCCCAATAATATTATAATAACTATAATAATTCTACAACATATAATATAATACAATAATAATTGTATTATAATATAATTATAATAAATATATAATTATTATTATAAAAATATAATAATTATCATAATGCAATCCTAGGTGACAAATGAGAAGTAACTGGGAAAGCTGACACGATATGAGGATTTAAAGATAAAACTCCAAAGACTCTACCCAGCAGTGGTTCTCAACCTGTGGGTCCCCAGATGTTTTAGGCCTACAACTCCCAGATATCCTAACAGCTGGTAAACTGGCTGGGATTTCTGGGAGTTGTAGGCCAAAAACATCTGGGGACCCCAGGTTGAGAACCACTGTGAGCACAAGCCAGTCAAGGTGGTCCCAGTGGTGACAGGCACACTGGGTGCAATGCCTAAAGACCTTGGCCTGCACTTAAAAACAATCGGCGCTGACAAAATTACCAACTCTCAGTTGCAAAAGGCCACCCTACTCAGATCTGCACGCATTGTTCACCGATACATCTCACAGTCCTAGACACTTGGGAAGTGTCCAACGTGTGATCCAATACAAAAGGCAGCATAGTCATCTTGTTTGCTTGTTATGTGTCAAATCATAATATATTTCTTATTGTATAATAATATAGTTATAATTATATAATATAATAACAGCAGCAGCAATAACAAATTTAATAATATAGTCATAGCCCACTTTCTTTTCTTAAAGGAGACTTAAAGCCCCCCCCCCCCCCCATCAGTCCCAGTGAGAAAGGACTTGCGGAAGGGGCGAGGCTTCATCCCTTACCTTCCGGTCGGTACTGAGCCACAATGGTGACCGTCTGGCCAGCCCTCTTCAGCGCTGCGGCCGCCTGTTCGTGGGTTGCGTTCCGGAGGTTGACACCGTTCACCTGGGAAAACACATCGCAGTCAGAAGGGCTCAGGAAGTGGAAGCCAAGGGCACTGACCCCCGCTCTGTCCACCATGCCTTGACCCAGCCTGGCCTCACCCACTTCTCTTGACCCATCTCCCCCAAACCCATAAGCCGTCCCTCCTTGGAGTCCATTGCACCGGATGCCAAAGAGATGGACGCCAAGGTTTTGCAAATCATTGCACCCAGCACCAAAGCTGACACCCCAAAGGCTAACCTGGCTGACCGCTTGACCCCTTTCCCCAAAACCTATAACCTGTCCCATCTTGGAGCCAAAGTGACAAAGACCAAGATTTTGTTCCCCCAAACACCAACTAGGTTGACCCCCTCCCCAAAACTCATAATTCTTTGAACTCATTGCCAAGGAATGTGCTCCAAGGCACACCTGACACTCCAAATTCCCATTTCTCTCACCACTTGAACCCTCTCCCCAAAACCCATGACCCATCGCATGCAACAGATGCCAAAGGAATAGATGCCAAGGTGTTGTCGAAAGCCAAGGTGTTGTCGAGTTTTCCGGGCTGTATGGCCATGTTTCAGAAGCATCCTCTCCTGACATTTTGCCTACATATATGGAAAGCATCCCCACAACATATATGGGGGAAACGTCAGGAGAGAATGCTTCTGCAACACGGCCATACAGCCCGGAAAACTCACAGCAACCCAACAGATGCCAAGGTGTTGTCGAAAGCTTTCACGGCCAAAATCACTGGGTTGCTGTGAGTTTTGCAGGCTGTATGGCCATGTTCCAGAAGCATCCTCTCCTGACGTTTCGCCCACATATATGGAAAGCACCCCCACAACCTATTTGGGGGAAACATCAGGAGAGAATGCTTCTGCAACATGGCCATACAGCCCGGAAAACTCACAGCAACCCAATACATGCCAAGGTTTTGCAAATAATTTGTACCCGGCGCCAAAGCAAACCTGGAGCCCCAAAGGCCAACCTGGCTGACTACTCTCCCCAAAACCTACAACCCATCACTCCTTGCACACCATTGCACCCATTGCCAAAGCAAACTTGACACCACAAATGCCCATCTGGCTGACTGCTTGGCTTTGTTTCCCCAAACCCAAACACATGCTTTGGAGCCCATTGTATGCAATGGAAAAGGGCTGGGTGCCAAGGCTGTGCTCCTTGTAAACTCAGCACCCTAAATGCCCATCTGTCTTACCACTTGACCCCCACCCCAAAGCCCCACTCTATCATTCCTTGGACTCAATTACATCTATTGCCAAAGGGGTAGGCATCAAGGTTTGGCTCCAAAGGAAGTCCCGGCACCCCAAATGCCCACCAAATGCCCAAATGCCCACCAAATGCCCACCTTGACCCCAAAACTCAAACCCATTATTGCCTTGGAGCCCATCGTCTGCACTGCCAAAGGTCTGGATGCTAAAGTTATGCTCCTAGCAAACATGGCACCCCAAATACCAGACTGTCGAGTCCCCACCCCAAATACCTGTCTCCACAAGTCTTTGGCTCCATTGTACCCTGTGCCAAAGTGCTGGACACTAAGGATGTGCAATGTTTAATTCTTTTTTCATGTCTGTACTTTTTTAGGTTTTTAATTGTATCGCTTTAATTAGCTGCTTTGGATCTCTTATTAAGAGAGATAAAGCAGGAGAGCAATAGTGATGATAATAGAATCAAAGAATCAAAGAGTTGGAAGAGACCTCGTGGGCCATCCAGTCCAACCCCCTGCCAAGAAGCAGGAATATTGCATTCAAAGCACCCCTGACAGATGGCCATCCAGCCTCTGTTTAAAAGCTTCCAAAGAACACTCCAGGGCAGAGAGTTCCACTGCTGAACGGCTCTCACAGTCAAAAAGTTTTTCCTCATGTCCAGATGGAATCTCCTCTCTTGTAGTTTGAAGCCTTTTTTCTGCTTCCTAGTCTCCAGGGAAGCAGAAAACAAGCTTGCTCCCTCCTCCCTATGACTTCCTCTCACATATTTATACATAACTATTATGTCTCCTCTCAGCCTTCTTTTCTTCAGGCTAAATATGCCCAGTTCTTTAAGCCGCTCCTCATAGGGCTTGTTCTCCAGACCCTTTATCATTTTAGTTGCGCTCCTCTGGACACATTCCAGCTTGTCAATATCTCTCTTGAATTGTGGTGCCCAGAACTGGACACAATATTCCAGGTGTGGTCTAACCAAGGCGGAATAGAGCATGGGTAGCATTACTTCCCTAGATCTAGACACTATGCTCCTATTGATGCAGGCCAAAATCCCATTGGCTTTTTTGCTGCTACATGACATTGTTGGCTCATGTTTAACTTGTTGTCTACAAGTTAATAATAATAATAATAATAATAATAATAATAACAACAACAACAACAACAATAAATGGTCCACTGGTGGTCCCAGTGGTGATTGGCACACTGGGTGCAGTGCCTAAAGACCTTGGCTTGCACTTAAACACAATTGGTGCTGACAAAATTACCACCTGACAGCTGCAAAAGGCCACCTTACTGGGATCTGCACGCATTATTCGCCGATACACCACACAGTCCTAGACACTTGGGAAGTGTCCGACGTGTGATCCACTACAACAGCCAGCAGAGTGTCTGCTGTGGACACATCTTGTTGTGTTTCAAATAGCAATAACAGTAATAATAATAACAACAACAACCCAACAGCTCAAATGCCAATCTGGCTGACTGCTTAACTCTCCTTCCCAAACCCAAACCCATCACTCCTTGCAGCCCATTGCATTCAATGCCAAAGGGATAGACATCAAATTTTTGCTCCAATGCAAACATGGCATCCCAGATCCCGACCTGACTAACTGCTTGACCCCCACCGTGCTCCCAAACCTTGGAGCCCTTCATGCGCAAGGACAAAGGGCTGCATGCCAAGCATATGTGCTCCCAGTAAACTTTGGACTCCAAATGGCAAATGACCTTGAAACTGCTTGGCCATTAACTCCTAATCAAGGTGGCCAATTGAAACATTCATTCCTACCTCTCAACAAATGTTTCCTCCAGGCACTGTCAGGCCATTATACGCTAATCAAGGTGGTCAGTTGAAACATTCACACCTAGCTCCAGCAGACAAGAGTTCTTTCTCCCACCCTGGACATTCCACAGATATCTAAACCTCATTTTCCTAGTTTCCAAGAGACCTCACAATCTCTGAGGATGCCTGCCATAGATGCAGGTGAAACGTCAGGAGAGAATACTTCTAGAACATGGCCATACAGCCAAGAAAACTCACAACAAGCGAGTGATTCCAGCTACAAAAGCCTTCAACAATGCATTCATCATGGAACAAGTTTATTAAACTGCAATAACTTTGCTTTTGAAGGAGGGACATCCTGCAGCACATTTTGCTCTAGCTTTTCAATAAATATCTCAATCAATCGATCAATCAATCAATCAATGATCTGTGGACAATTTCAACAGAAAGCATGTGGACAATTTCAACAGAAAGGAGGAAACCATGAAAATGAACAAAATCTGGCTACCAGTATTAAAAAAACTCTAAACTTACAACAGCAAAACAGCAGAGAGGAAACAACCAGGCACATCTTAACACCTCTCAACAAAAGATTGCTTCAGGCACTGCCAGGCTATCAAATGCTAATCAAGGTGGTCAGTTGAAACATTCATACCTAGCTCCAGCAGATAAGAGTCCTTTGCCCCACTCTGGTCATTCCACAGACATATAAACACTTTTTCCTAGTTCCAACAGACCTCACTACCTCTGAGGATGCTTGCCACAGATGCAGGCGAAATGTCAGGAGAAAATGCCTCTAGAACATGGCCATACAGCCCGAAAAAACCTAAGCAATGTATTGTCGAAGGCTTTCATGGCCTTTCATGGTCAGTTGAAACATTCACACCTAGCTCCAACAGATAAGAGTCCTTTGTCCCACCCTGGCCATTCCACAGATATATAAACCCTTTTTCCTAGTTCCAACAGACTTCACTACCTCTGAGGATTCTTGCCATAGATGCAGGTGAAACGTCAGGAGAAAATGCCTCTAGAACATGGCCATATAGCCCGAAAAAACCTACAACAACCCAATAAATATCTCATCGAGTCTCTACCAATAGATTGTGGCAGCCACAAAATGGAGTAGAACAACTACTTTCAAAGTACTGCACTATTGAACAGGAAATAACACTTTCAAAGCAGGAACAGAAAAATTGGTTATATAATGTAATAATAATCATCATCATTACTATCCAACTTGTCTGACCACTTGTCTCCCTTCCTTCTAACTCATTCTTCCTTAGACCTGGGTTCCAAAGGGCCAGGCACCAAGGTTGTGCTGCTTGCAAACGTGGCACCCTCAATCCCAACCTGGCTGAACAATTGACCCCCCAAACCCCAATCCGGCACACTTTGGACCCCACAACCTGAACCTGTCATTCCTGGGAGCCCATGACACCCAATGCTGAACCGTCAGACCCTCAAGCTTTGCCTCAAAGCCAATTTGGCACTTCCAAATGCCAACCTCGCTGAACGGAGGAGCCGCTTCCTCACGGAGATGGTGCCTCCATGCAACCTGAGCTGGACGATGGGCTTCGCGTTCCCTGGCCCCGCGGACAGGCTCCATCGAGACCCTGTGACTCTAGCTGATTACTTTCCCTGAAACCACCCTATTTTAACATAAAAACTGTGAGAAGAGGAAATAAGTTTTCTCCAAGCTGGGCTGGGCTCTCCCAGACCGGTTTGGTGAGATGTTGAGTCTACCTGCCAGCAAAGTGGGTTAACCCTTTCATGCCTGGTGCAGAAAGGAGGCTTGGGTGCCCAACCTGGGCTACAAAAATGCAGAGGATTGGAGAAAAAATGTTTTTTACCATAGGGGTGGACAACTATCCAGAGTTAGGATTCGTGAGCCTCCAAAACAGCTAGGAAACACAAGATGAAAGTGGAAGTGGCTAAACATTTTGGTGGAAACAGTGCTGGGAGTGTCAGGGAAGTGAATATTTGCACCTTGGAGGCTTTTCAGAGGCCAGAAAAAGGGCATTGCTGGAATTCTAGAGGGGAGGCTTCAAAGGCTGGAAAAAAAGGGCTGAAAAACTAGGCTTATACTCGAGTATATACAGTATGTGTTCTGTGATCTGCCCTGAGTCCTCTTCAGGGTGAAAAAGGCGGAATATAAATACTGTAAATCTATCTATCTATCTATCTATCTATCTATCTATCTATCTATCTATCTATCTATCTATCTATCAATGCTCTGTGCATAATGAGTACCTTAAAAACAAAAGAACCAATGAACGAAATCACACTAAATTTGGCAACAAAGCGTCTCACAACACAAGGAGTGACCATCACTCAAAAAATTATGATTTTGTCATTTGGGAGTTGTAGTTACTGGGATTTATAGTTCACCTATAATCAAAGAGCATTCTGAACTCCACCAATGATGGAATTGAACCAGACTTGGCACACAGAACTCCCATGACCAACAGAAAATATTGGAAGGGTTTGGAAGGCCTTGTCCTTGAGTTTGAGAGTTGTGGTTCACCTACACACAGAGAGCACTGTGGACTCAAACAATGCTGGATCTGGACCAAACTTGGCACAAGCACTCAATACGCGCAAATATGAACACAGATTGAGTTTGGGGGAAATGGACCTTGACATTTGGGAGTTGTAGTTACTGAGATTTATAGTTCACCTACAATCAAGTAGCATTCTGAACCCCACCAACAATAGAATTGAACTAAACTTGGCACATGACCAACAGAAAATACTGAAATGGTTTGGTGGGCATTGACCTTGAGTTTTGGAATTGGAGTTCACTTCCATCCAGAGAATACTGTGGATTCAAACAATGATGGATCTGGACCAAACTCTACACAAATACTCAATATGCCCAAATGTGAACACAGATGAAGTTTGGGGAAAATAGAATCTTGACATTTGGGAGTTGTAGTTTCTGGGATTTATAGTTCACCTATAATCACAGAGCATTCTGAACCCCACCAACGATAGCATTGGGCCAAACCTCCCACACAGAAGCCCCATGTGGGCCACAGCAATGTGTGGCAGGGAACGGCTAGTAAATAAATAAGTTTCTAATTAAGAAAAGAACATCTGTTGACAATGATGTGATGAATCCCATTGAGCGGCTAGAGAGGAAACTGCACAAGAATCAACTAATGCGTAAGAAGCGTAAAGGAAAAAAAAAATTCCAAACCTCATTTAAACAGGAAGGATTATATGAAACACACACACATATGTGATGAAAATCTTCTAAACAGGGGTTGGTCAAACCTTCAGTTAGATATTAACATTGATTGACCAGGTCGCAAAAAGAGGCCTGATTTGCAAAGCTTTGTCCTTTTCTGCACACAAAGGAAGCCCGCCAAAGGTAACTTTGATGCACTCACCGAAAGGATGCGGTCTCCACGCCGCAGCTCCCCACTCAGGTCAGCCGGCCCTCCGGCCAGGATGAAGGAGACAAAGATGCCCTCGCCGTCCTCACCGCCCACAATGTTGAAGCCCAAACCGGTGGAGCCCTTGTGCAAGGTGATCTTCCGGGGCTCCCTGCAAGGGACAGAGCACAGCACATGAAGGCGCAACTGGAGCTGGAGAAGAACGTGTCCTTCTCTTGGACTCTGCCTTCCAGCAAGCAAGGAGTTCTGAGAGCGGTAGTACCAACATTCTTGCCCTTCTGCACTATGCTTCCACCGGGAGAGTGCGGATGAGCTCCCTCTGTTAGCTCCAGCCCCCCATGCGGGGACATGAGAGAGGCCTCCCGCAAGGATGGTAAAACATCAAAAACATTGTGCAATGTCTCCTGGGCAACATCCTTGCAGACGGCCAATTCTCTCACACCAGAAGCGAGTTACAGTTTCTCAAGTCACTCCTCACATGGAAAAAACAAAACAAAAACTGAACAACTCGGATATACTCTTTGGTGAGACTGTTGCACACTTTCCTCTTGAGAGAAGCGTAACTCTTAATGCTACTTTCCCTTTTATCTGTGACTTCCTCTTGCTGTATATGCCTGTGTTGTGATTTTGCTGGTGTATGCCAATATAGGCTGTGTTATGTTATGGTATGTATTTTTTAAAAATAGTGATTTTGAAAAGGGAGCTTCAGTAACACTCCCCGTTTCCTCCCTCCCAGCGTGTATGGGAGGAAATATTAGTATATTCTACAGAGGTGATTTTAATTAATTCAAATTAATTACCTATATACTCGAAGAGAGGCCGAGTTTTCCAGCCTCATTTCCATCTTTCCTTCTTCCTTACCTCCCTCTTTCTCCTTCCATCCTTCCCTTCCACCTTTTCGTCCTTCCTTCTCTCCCTCTTTCTCCTTCCTTCCTTCCTTCCTTCCTTCCTTCCTTCCTTCCTTCCTTCCTTCCATCCTTCCCTTTTGTCTTTCCTTCCTCCTTACCTCCCTTCTTCCCTCTCTCCCTCTTTCTCCTTCCATTCTTCCCTTCCTCCCTTTAATCCTTCCTCCCTTCTCTCTCCCCTCTTTCTCCTTCCTTCCTACCTCTCCTTTTGTCTTTCCATTCTTCTCTCTTTCCTTTATGCTTCCATCCCTTCCATCCTTCTCTTCCTCCCTCCCTCCCTTCTCTTTTCCCCTCCTCCTTCCCTTTTGTCTTTCCTTCCCTCTTTCATCCCTCCTTCTCGCTCTCCCTTCCCTCTCTCCCTTTCTCCTTCCATTCTTCCCTTCCTCCCTTTTATCCTTCCTTCCTTCTCTCCCCCCTCTTTCTCCTTCCTTCCCACCTCTCCTTTTGTCTTTCCGTTCTTCTCTCTTTCCTTTATCCTTCCATTCTTCCATCCATCCTTCTCTTCCTCCCTCCCTCCCTTCTCTTTTTGCTTCCTCCTTCCCTTTTGTCTTTCCTTCCCTCTTTACTCCTTCCTTCCCTTTTTCTCCTTCCAACCTTCCTTCCTTCTTTCTTTCTTTCCTTCCTCCTTCCCTTCCTTCCATCACCGGGCAGCCAGTCCTCCTAGCAGGGAGTGCTTCATTCCCTTTTGTCTTTCCTTCCCTCTTTCATCCCTCCTTCTCTCTCTCCCTTCTCTCTCTCCCTTTCTCCTTCCATTCTTCCCTTCCTCCCTTTTATCCTTCCTTCTCCCCCCCCCTTTCTCCTTCCTTCCTACCTCTCCTTTTGTCTTTCCATTCTTCTCTTTCCTTTATGCTTCCATCCCTTCCATCCATCCTTCTCTTCCTCCCTCCTTCCCTTTTGTCTTTCCTTCCCTCTTTACTCCTTCCTTCCCTTTTTCCCCTTCCACCCTTCCTCCCTTTCGTCCTTCCTTCTTTCTTTCCTTCCTCCTTCCCTTCCTTCCATCACGGGCAGCCAGTCCTCCTAGCAGGGAGTGCTGGCATGCGGTCCCCAAGTCTGAGAGTTTGACCATGCCTGGTATACACCATACTCTATCCCTAATTCCTCCCTTTCAAGCAAGACGTCTCCCCAACTTCTCCAAATCTCCCCCATGTTTCATTAACCCTCAGTCTCCTATTTCTGACCATTTGGGATGGGAACAGGCAGTGACAAATCCCCCAAACCCTGACTATTCAGGGGCTGCAAGAAACAGCTATTCCCGACTTGTGGAAACGGAGGTTCCTGCCAACTGGATCAACCCATAGAAGGGGCATCAAGGGTACCTGAGCTCCCTTTTGTGGATGGCAGCAGCCCACTGTGGTCGAGGTGGCCGCCTCACGTAGGACATGGAGGAGGAGGAGACGTTGACGGAGAACATGGTGGCGGCCTCCCTGTCTCTGATCTAAAGGGCTGGAAGGGATGGCTGTTTTTATCTCGCTGCTGCTGCCTCTCTTGCTGAGATAAACCAGGCTCCGGATGGGACAACGGAGCCAGCCGGGAGGCCTTAACCCCTCCCTTCCCAACAGCAGAATAAACTCAAGACTCACCAGAAATCAGGCAGAAATGTGATTTCTGGCTTTATTTGGCAGTTTTCTCTCTCTCCTCAAGGGACAGCGTCCCCAGAGCACGTTCAGAGTGCCTTCCCCTCCACCCGTATACAGATGAAATACAGTAATTCAATTTTTTCACAGTGTTCTCAATGGCGAAAGTGTTATCAAATCCCACACCTTCTGAACAACTCGGATGCATTAGTTTGTGAGACTGTGGCACATTTTATTCTTGAGCTTAGCAACTCTTACTTATGCTGGTGGCACAACGGGTTAAACTGCTGAGCTGCTGAACTTGCTGACTAAAAGGTTGGTACTTCGAATCGGGGGAGTGGGGTGAGCTCCTGCTCTTAGCCCCAGCTTCTGTCAATCTAGAAATGGAGATGAGCACCACCCATCATAGTTGGACACGACTAGACTTAATGTCAGGAGAATAATAACTTACACCTTTATTTAATTATGCTTTCTTTTTTTAACAATCTTCTCGTATATACCTGTGCGGTGATTTTGTTGTTGTATGCCAATAAAGGCTGTGTGTGTGTGTGTGTGCTTTCCCCTTCAGACTGAAAGATAAGCTCCAAAGGCATTGTACCCTTTTGCTTGGTTTTTTTTAATCCAGTGTCCTTTTCTCTCTCCAGGGCATGTGCAGAGTGCCTTTCCTCACCTTCCGCTCCAAGTTGAAGGACAACATCCAAAGACATCACACATGCCCACCTTTTGTATGATGGGCACTATATCCTGCAACCCAACTACCCCCCAGGACTCACATCTATCTGCTTCCATGTCATCTGCTACAGTTGCCTGATGGAAGATGGTGGGCTACAGCTCCCAGAATCCCAACATTGGCAAGAAGGGCAACCCTTTAAGGAGGCATCAGATCAGTCCGTACACTCAAGAGACTGCAAAGAAATAGGGCCTAATCTAATCCTTTCTACTTCATGACCTTCAATTTCTGGGAGAAAAGGAAGGAAAAAGGAGAATTTTATCTATCTATCTATCTATCTATCTATCTATCTATCTATCTATCATCCACTGTATGTCTGTCTTATCTATATCTATCTATCTATCTATCTATCTATCCATCTATCTATCCATCTATCATCTAGCCTGTCCATCTGTCCATCCATCTGTTCTTCTATCTCATATCTATCGATCCATCCACACATCATCTACTATCTGTCCGTCTGTCCATCCATCTGTCCATCTCATATCTATCCATCCATCCATCCATCATCTCGTATCTGTCTGTCCATCCATCTATATTATCTATCCATCCATTTATCTATCTCTCTATCTATCCGTCTATCTATCATCTAGAGCAGGGGTCCTCAAACTAAGGCCCGAGGGCCAGATACGGCCCTCCGAGGTCATTTACCCGGCCCTCGCTCAGGGTCAACCTAAGTCTGAAATTACTTGAAAGCACTCAACAACAACAACAACCCTATCTCATCAGGCCCACACTTCCCACTGAAATACGAATAAGTTTATATTGTTAAAATTCTTCTTCATTTTAATTATTGTATTGTTTTTAAGTGTTTTTGCACTACCAATAAGATATGTGCAGTGTGCATAGGAATTCATTCACGTTTTTTTCAAATTATAATCTGGCCCTCCAATAGTTTGAGGGACTGTGACCTGGCCCTCTGTTTAAAAAGTTTGAGGGCCCTTGATCTAGCCTGTCCATCTGTCCATCCATATCTCCTTCTATCTCATATGTATCGATCCATCCACTCATCATCTACTATCTGTCCGTCTGTCCATCCATCTGTCCATCTCATGTCTATCTATCAATCCATCCATTCATTATCTCCTATCTGTCTGTCTGTCCATCCATCTATATTATCTATCTATCTATCTCTATCTATCTATCTATCTATCTATCTATCTATCATCTAGAGTCTATCTTATCTATCGATCTATCCATCCATTTATCATCTACCTTCTATCTGTTTGTCTATATATCATCTACTGTCTATCTATCTATCTATCTATCATCTATCTATTCATCCATTCGTCCATCCATCTATCATCTAGCCTACCTGTCTGTCCATCCATCCATCCATCCATCCATCTATCTATCCAGTCATCTATCTATCATGTACTGTCTGTCTGTCCATCCACCTGACAGTCTATATTATCTATGTATATATCTATCCATCCATCCTGTCATCATCTATACTATCTATACTATCTATACTATCTATCTATCTATCTATCTCTCTATCTATCTATCTCTCCATCCATCTCTTCATACATCTACTAATCTATCTATCATTCTTCCCACCCACCCCCCTCTGGAATTAAGTCTGGACTAAAATTAAAATCACAATACTAAAACAAAAATCACTAGCCAAGGTTAACTAACACATAAAATGGCTCTGACCCCATTCCAAATACTGTATAGTGGAAAAAAGAAGAAGAAATACACATATTATTCTACCATTGCAGACCCAACTAAACAATCCTACAATCCTACTAACAACCATAGCCACAGATTTTTGCATTGTCAGTTCCTTATTGCTCAGAATGTCCACAAATGGTTGCTGGTATTTCAAAATATTTTCAAAATATGTTGATTTGGTGAGCGGTCAGAATGGTTAGGGAGGTATGTCTGAGGCTTAAAACCTTGGCCAGCTCCTTTAAACCCGATTCTCCCAAATAAAGTTGTGACATTTGGACTCTCTAAAAGTTCAGACTAAAAGCCAGAGGGAGACTCAACCGAGGGTCCTTTCCCCCAGGTTTCTGTGGGGCCATCTGTCTGTGGGGCCATCTGTCTGTCCATCTCACCTGGTGAAGTCCTCATCCCCCATCAGGTGCCGTGGGACGGGTGAGTAGCGGGCTGGCGTGACCTGCGGTGGAGGTGGGTAGGCGGGCTTGGGCTCCAGGCCCCCCAGGTAGCCCAGGCCGGGGTTATGGCTTATGTGGTTGTCGGCCAAGGCGGAGAAGGCTGGAGAGGAAAAGCAGGGCAAAAGAGGTCAGCTGAGCTGTAGACAATCAGACAGCAATGGCACCCATTGGGAGACACATACCAAGAGCACCCAACCCTTCCCTCACAACAATCAGTCTCAGTATTTTTGTCTTTCTTTCTTTCTTTCTTTCTTTCTTTCACAGGATCCTAGATTTGGAAGAGACTCCCCTCCCACAAGGACTGTCCAGTCCATCCCTATTCTGCCGGACAGGAAGGCACAATCAAAACACTCCTGGCAGATGGCCATCCAGCCTCTTCATTATGACATCTAGGTTGGATAGCTTGCTGCCATCTGTATTAAGTTATTGAATTAATCTTCTTGCATGATAACTTGGAATAGGCAGATGCCAAGGATTGATTCAGAGACCTTGGGGATGTAAAGCAAGCTATCTATTTATCCATCCATCCATCTTCTATCCAGTAATGAATGTTGGGCTATCTGTCCATCCATCCTATTCATAAACACTGGAAAACTGTGAGAAGGTTACTCTATCTATCTACCTATCTATCATCCTCATTAAATTACAAAATGCATCTTCTTGCATGAAAACCTGAAAATCATGGCTGACAGGAACTGGACCCAAGTCCTCCAACATGCAAAACATGCTCTCTCTCTCTCTCTGTCTATCCATCTATCTATCTGTCTATCCGTCTGTCTGTCTATACATCTATCTATCCATCCATCCATCCATCCATCCATCCATCTATCTGCCTGTCTATCCGTCTGTCTGTCTATCCGTCTATCTGTCTGTCTGTCTGTCCGTCCGTCCGTCCGTCCATCCATCCATCCATCCATCCATCTATCTATCTGTCTATCAGTCTATCCATCTGTCTGTCTATCCGTCTATCTATCTGTCTATCTATCTGTCTGTCTATTCATCTGTCTGCCTATCTGTCTGTCTGTCTGTCTATACATCTATCTATCTGCCTGTCTATCCATCTATCCATCTGTCTATCTATCTGTCTGTCTATTCATCTGTCTGTCTATCTGTCTGTCTGTCTGTCTATCTGTCTATTTGTCTATCTATCTGTCTGTCTGTCTATCTGTCTATCCATCTATCTATCTGTCTATCTGTCTATTCGTCTATCTGTCTGTCTGTCTATCTGTCTGTCTGTCTATCCATCTGTCTATCTGTCTGTCTGTCTGTCTGTCTGTCTGTCCGTCTATCTGTCTGTCTGTCTGTTCATTTATCTGTCTGTCTATACATATGTCTGGCTATCTATCTATCTATCTATCTATCTATCTATCTGTCTATCTATCTATCTTTCCATCCATCCATCCATCATCTGTCTGTCTGTCTATATCTGAATGCTAGGAAGCCATGAGCAATATCTATCTATCTGTCTACCTATCATCTTAATTAAATTACTGAATTAAATCTTGCAAGAAAACTTGCAAAAGGTAACTGTTAGGAATTGAGCCTGAGATCTTCAGCAGGATCTATTGAGCTATCTATGAATGCTGAAAAATCATGAGCTTGGGATGGCTACTCTACCTCCCTCCTCCCTCCCTCTCTATTGCCTGAATTAAATGACTGAATTAATATTCTGGCTTGAAAGCCTGCAATAGGCAGTTGCCAGGCCCCGAGCCACAGTCCCGCTCCCTCCCCAATTCTGGGATGATGGGCCAGGTGCTTACTGCTGGCGTAGTCGGGCGGGGCGTAGATGTCGTTGAGGTGGGCGCTGCCCGGCTTGGCCACCTTCAGGTACACCATGTCGGAGGTGTTCTTTAGGGCAGCCACAGCCTCTTCGTGCCGGACGTCCTGCAGGTTGGTGTTGTTCACCTGGGCCATAAGAGAGAGAGGAGGATCAGCAGGTGAAAGAGAGGCCTCTGTGGGCCTGGTATCCGTTGTTTCATTTGGCTATCATACGGCTTTGGCATCTGCTTGAGTCTAAACTTTGACATGACTGGTATGACACTATGTAACAAAAATTGAAAAATATTCTATTCCTGGTTTGAAAGTGTTATTTCCTGTTTAATTTCATAGGACTTTCTTTTGTTCTACTCCAGAAACTGTTTTTGTGGCTGCCACAAACTAGGTTGAATTGGTTGAGACCCGATGAAATATTCATTGAAAAAGAAATGACGGTTGGCCTTCACATATCTTGGAAAGAAGGCAAAAGCTGACTTTAAGGATAGGCCTAGATCAGTGGTTCCCGACCTTTTTTTTTTTTTACCAGGGACCACTCTCCAACATTAGTACCAAAAGAATTACAAATCAGTTTTTGGTCTATTTTAGATTCGGTTAGGTTATTTGGTGTGCTGATTCAGAAAATTGCATTTGATAGACCACATCAGCTCTAGTTTCTGATACAGAACATATGCCATCCAGTAGTCGCCATCTGCTCAGCCACTGAAAACCATATTTAATGACAGAGAGCTGATGTGGTCTATCCAATGCAATTTTCTGAATCAGTGCCCCAAATAACACCAGGAACACACTTAAAAATGAAGACAAGAAAAAAAATTGGTTGGGCTGTGTTATTATCCATGGATTTTGTTAATGCTCATGTAAAAAAAGAAGAGGGGGCTGAGGTTGAAAAAATACAAAAGAGTGTGAGACCTAAGAAACTGTTCCTAACAGCTATAATAATAATAATAATAAATATTATTACTACTACTACTACTACTACTACTACTAATTACTTTGGGGGACTAAACAGGGTCTTACAAAGGGCTGCTTTTCCATTATAACTCTCGTGTTTGGCAGTGGGATCTAATAACAGTAATAGTAATAATAATAATAACAACAACAACAACAACAACAACTTTGTGGGGCTCTCCTTTTCTCCATGTTACATAGTATATAATTTTTGGTAAGTCAGGCTACCTCTAAATACTGGGGTCCGGTTTGTGCTTATTGTGGGCAACATGAATGCTAGTAAGCCACAAGCCGGGGAAGGGTGCTCATGGCAGAATCTCACACCTTTTCCCAGCTCTAATAAGATTCCTACAGATACATAGGTAAGCATGTGGCTCTCCCCATTGACTAGGGGTCTCCACGGACCTGAAACAACCGCATGTCTACACTTTTGGGGTCTGACCTAATATAGGGGTTGTGTATATATACTATTATATACAGAAAGAGTGAGGCTGCTGCTCACCGCTAGCAGCCGGTCCCCGATTTGCAGGCGCCCATCCTTCTGGGCCGCCCCACCTTCGATGATCTTGGTGATGTAGATGCTGTTGTCTCCGGGGATGTGCTGGTTCCCAATACCCCCCGCAATGCTGAAGCCCAGTCCTGGGGGGAAAGGGATGGGATGAAAAGCAAGGTTAGTGACCCCCTAAACACCTGCATTGGGGAATATATGCTCATGCATTCCCATTCCCCACCACTGAGAAGTCAATGAGGTTCTCCACCTCTCATGCCATGTGGCTTCTGTTGCTATTATTCTGCGGAGGGGCACCAGATCCCCACACAAGGCAGGGAGAGCCAAATGAAGCACCGCATTGACTAAAAAAAAAATGCTGCCAAATGTAATGCGCAGCGGTAAAAAGTGATATGCCCCAAAAACATGGATTTCCTAAAGAATGACATATGAATCAAATCTGCAAAAGTGGAACCTGCCAATGTAGTGGGCCAGCTGTCTATTTCCATTAAGGTTCCATGCACGGGAAACAAAGCATGGAGGGAAACCTACAAACATCCTCTCTGTCCACATTAAGACTTGATTCAGCTGAGAATCAGTGAGAAAATGGATGGAAAGCTACTCCGTGCAGTATTTCTAAGTTTCTAGGTCATTGTATTCCGGGTTGAAAAAATATGACTGAGAAGTCGAGGGGTCTGTTTAGCAATTTCCTCAAATAGTGACCTCCTCTCACCATCTTGTTTTCAGGCTTAAAAGCTGAAAACAAGATGGTGAGCAGGGCCTCTCCAAAGTGGTTTCATTCTGCTGATTCCCCAAGCCAGAAGCAATGAGGAAGTTTGGATAGGAAAAGACACCCACCCACCCTCAAGCAACCCAAGAGCATCACCTTTGGGTCCCTTCATGAGGTTGACTTCCATGATGGTCTCTGGTGGGGGCTGCCTCCGCCGCACCAGGAGACGGACCACCGGCCCGGCTTCCTTCAGGGCCTCCACGGCTTTGCTGTGCACTACTTCAGAGACGTCCACTTCATTGACCCGCAGGACACAGTCATTTACCCTGAGAGGAAGAAGAGGAAGAGGAAGCAGGTGAAGAGGAGCAAGCAGAAGAGGAGGAGGAGCAAGTGGAAGAGAAGAAGAATTGCAAGTTGAAGAAGAGGAGGAAGAAGAGGAGCAAGAGAAAAAGGAAGAGGAGAAAGAGGAAGAGGTGGAAGAGGAAAAAGAAGAGGAAGATGCAGAGGAGGAGGAGAAAGAAGAAGAGGAGGAAGAGGAGCAAGTGGAAGAGGAGGAGGAGCAAGTGGAAGAGAAGAAGAATAGCAAGTTGAAAAGTAGGAGGAAGAAGAGGAGCAAGAGGAAAAGGAAGCGGAGAAAGAGGAAGAGGAGGAAGAAGAAAAAGAAGAGAAGGATGAGGAAGAAGAGGGGGAAGAGGAGGAGGAAGAGAAAGAGGAGCAAGTAGAAAGAAGAAGAGGAGCAAGAAGAAAAAGAAGAGAAAGAGGAAAAGGAAAAAGAAGAGGAAGATGCAGAGGAGGAGGAAGAAGAAGAAGAGGAAGAGGAGCAAGCGGAAGAGGAGCAAGTGGAAGAGAAGAATAGCAAGTTGAAGAGTAGGAGGAAGAAGAGGAGCAAGAGGAAAAGGAAGAGGAGGAAGAAGAGAGGAGGAAGAGGAAAAAGAAGAGAAGGAAGAGCAGGGGGAGAGGGGGAGGAAGAGAAAAAGGAGCAAATGGAAAAGGAGAACGAAGAGGAGCAAGAAAAAAGAAGAGGAGAAAGAGGAAAAGGAAAAAGAAGAGGAAGATGCAGAGGAGGAGGAGGAGGAAGAAGAAGAAGAGGAGGAGGAGCAAAAGAAGAAGGAAGAAGAGGAAGAGGAGGAAGAGAAAGAGGAAGAAAAGGAGTTAGAGGAGGAGGGAAAGAAGGAAGAGGAGGAAGAGGAGGAGGAAGAGGATAATGGAGATTTGAACACTGGACTCAAGACAGAGAAAAGCCTTCAAGACCCTCCTTTTGGGCTCCCAAGACACGAAATAGGCACTGACTAGGCCCTCTCCTTAGTATGCTACTAGATAAATAGGAGCTGAGAAATATATTGTTCATTAAGGCATACTATATATCCCAGCCTTCTAATGTCACCTCCTTCCATCTTCTCGATTTATCTGTGATACACTGTGATTCCTGTGTCTGTGGTGGATCCATTTCTAGGTTCTGTGTGGATATGCAGATTTGGAGATAATAACAAACACTACTGAAATGAAGGACTTCAGACACAAAAATACCACCGAGTGGTGCTGGAGGACCTAGAAAATGCCTAGTGAGGATATATTTCATCAGATGTGGATAAATAAAATTGCGAATACTGGGGTTGCACTATATGTGCAGTTTGCGAACCTTCCTGGATCAGTCCTGGCCATTTTAGTTCAAGGATTCATAACTTAATATTGAACTGAGTAAAAACATTATCCTATTACACCACAGCCTATTACTTTGTTTTTTTTGGCTTGTCACCATGACTTTGGAGCTACATAATATATCTTTTAATAATTCATCAACTCCATCACCGATTCATTGATATCCCGCCTTTCCTTTTGGACCCAGAGATGTTTACAAAAGTTAAACCCAATTTAATGAAAAAACAGTTATCAAAAGTGACCATGAACACAAAAGTAAAGCTCTAATTAGAAAGGCCAAAGGATAAAGACCAGTCACTGAAATGGGCAATAGCCCACCAATCTTTACTCTAGTCTGGCAGGATGAGGTTGGACTAGATTACTTTTGGGGTGTCCCTGCAACTAGGATGCTAAAGAGTTGTGAACAATGCACCAAGGTAGCTGAGATGGACAATAGCCCACCAATCTGTACTCCAACTTGGCAGGATGGGGATGGACTAGATGACCTTTGGGGTGCCCTTCAATGATGATGATGATGATGAGTTGTGAATAATGCTCCAAAGTAGCTGAGATGGGAAGTACCTCCCTCCCCAAATTATACTCCAGTCTGGCAGGATGGAGTTGGACTAGATGTCCTTTGAGGTGTCCTTCCAATTAGGATGCTAAGGAGTTGTGAACAATGCACCAAAGTAGCTGAGATGGGCAGTAGCCCACCAATCTGTACTCCAGAAAGGCAGGATGGGGATGGACTAGATGATCTTTGGGGTGTCCTTCCAATTCAAGATGCTATGATGCTAAAGAGTTGTTAAAAATGCACCAAAGTAGCTGAGATAAGCAGTACCCCACCAATTAGTACTGTGGTCTGGCAGGATGGAGTTGGACTAGATGTCCTTTGAGGTGCCCTTTCAGTTAGGATGCTAAGGAGTTGTAAACAATGCACCAAAGTAGCTGAGATAGGCAGTACCCCACCAATTAGTATTGTGGTCTGGCAGGATGGAGTTGGACTAGATGTCCTTTGAGGTGCCCTTCCAATTACGATACTAAGGAGTTGTGAACAATGCACCAAAGTAGCTAAAATATGCAGTAGCCCACCAATGTTTACTCCAGCCTGGCAGGATGGGGTTGGACGAGATGACCATTGGGGTGCCTTTCCAATTAGGATGCTAAAGAGTTATGAACAATGCACCGAAGTAGCTGAAATGGGCAGTAGTTCACCAATCTGTACTCTGGCCTAGCAGGATAGGGATGGACTAGATAACCTTTGGGGTGCCCTTCCAATTCAAGACACTATGATCCCTGTTTTACTCTTTCAGGGGAAGCCATGCTAGATGTGAAGGCACTCACCCCAGCCTCCCATCCATGGCGGCTGCTCCACCAGGGATGATCTTGGTGATGAAGATGCCGGGGTCATCAGGGATGTGGGGGTTATCGATGCCCCCCGCGATGCTGAACCCAAGGCCGGAGTTGCCCTGGAGAAAGAAGAGAAGGCAACCCATGTTTACACAGGGCCAGGCAGACTCCTCCTCACAACGCACCATATATATTCCAACAATTATAAGGTGCACAAAGGGATTTGCTCGGCCAAAGGCAGATCCAGGGAGTAGTCTTCCAAAAACAGAGAAAGGGAGGAGCGCTTCCAAGCTCACAGTGCCTTCCAGGGATAAGATCCTTCAGCCCTTGCACTGCATCCCTGGCAAAGCGCCACTCACCCGTTCCAAAATGATCTCTTCGTACTTGAACATGCCGTCGCTGCCATTCACCTACGAGAGCAAACAGAGAGGTTGGGACAAAGGCGGAAATCCCCGTATTTCCCTTCTGAGAAAGCGTAGCATCCAGGGGCACTGTTCCACATATCCTCCATGGGCACCGGGTTCAACATGGGTCATGCCCCACAATGCTTCCCCATTTCCAGCCTTCGAAACGTGTTGGCCAAGGCTTCTGCAGATCTAAATATCTAAGACATAGCACCGGATGCAGACATGCCTTCTAGATATGGACTCCCCTAGGAAAATACATATGAACTTAAACATAACCTGGTTTGTAAATGTTTTATGTCACACAGTCATTTTTGGGGTGGAAAAAACCCCATAGGAATGATTGTAAAAATGGCACTGTCTCTGGAAAATTCCAGTCTGGATGCCTCTAAAATATTGCTGGGCAAAGTGCAGGCAGTTCCAAAGGCTGTTTTGTGTGGCCCTTTTGGAGTGTTCATGCTGCCCCCTTCTGGCAGAACAGGAGGACTACACCTATGAGTGGCAGTTCACCTGTGAAACAGGTGAGCAACCCTTCTCAGGTGCAGATAGATAGATAGATAGATAGAGAGAGAGAGAGATAGACAGACAGAGCCACAGAGAGGTAGGCAATACAATTATTATTATTATTATTATTAGATAGATAGATAGATAGATAGATATGGAGGTGGAGATGAAGGCTGAAATATAGAAAGAGGTAGAGGTAGAGATGAAGATGGAGCTGATGGAGGTAGAGAAATATAGAAATAGAGATGGTAAAGATGTAGATCATTGGTTGTCAACCTATGGGTCCCCTGGTATTTTAGCCCACAACTCTCAGAAATCAAGGCCAATTTACCAGCTGTTAGGATTTCTGGGAGTTGAAGGCCAAAACATCTGGGGATCCACAGGTTGAGAACCACTGATATAGATGGAGGTAGTGATTGAAGACATTATGGACACTGAGGTAAAGACAGAGGTAGAGACAGAGGTGAAGATGAAGACTGAAGTAGAATCTCAGAGATGGAAGTGGAGATGAAGGCTGACTTGGAGGTAGAGATAGAAAAAGAAATAGAGATGGTAGAGCTGGAGATGCAGATGGAGCTAGAGACTGAAGAGATTGTGGAGATGGAGTTAGAGACAGAGATAGAAATAGAGGTGAAGGTTGAAAAGGGACTAGAGCTAGAGATGGAATTGGAGGTGAAGGCTGAGATGGAGGTAGAGAGAGAGAGAAACAGAGATAGTAGAGATGCAGATTGAGGTAGAGAGAGAAGAGATTGAGGTAAAGATGGAAACAGAGGCGGAGGTGGAGATGAAGACTGAAGTAGAAACAGAGATGGAGGTAGAGTTGAAGGCTGAGATGGAGATGGAGAGAGAAACAGAGATGGTAGAGATGCAGATGGAAGTAGAGACAGAAGATGTGGAGATGGAGATAAAGATGAAGACAGAGATGGGTGGAGATGAAGACTTAAGTAGAAACAGAGAGATCGAGATGAAGGCCGAGAAAGGAATACAGGTAGAGCTGGAGCTGGAGCTGAAGACTGAGATGGAGGTAGAGAGAGATAGAAACGGAGATGGTAGAGATGCAGATGGAGATAGAGACAGAAGAGGTTGTAGAGATTGAGGTAAAGATGGAAACAGAGACAGAGGTGGAAATGAAGACTGAAGTAGAAACAGAGAGGTGGAGGTAGAGATGAAGGTTGAGATGGAGATAGAGAAACAGAGATGGAGGTAGAGACAGAAGATGTTGTGGAGATGGAGGTAAATATGGAGACAGAGACGGAGGTGGATACGAAGACTGAAGTAGAAACAGAGAGATGAAGGTAGAGATGGGCTGAGAAAGGGACAGAGGTAGAGCTGGAGCTGAAGACTGAGATGGAGCAGAGAGAGATAGAAACAGAGATGGTAGAGATGCAGATGGAGACAGAAGAGGTTGTAGAGACGGAGGTAATGATGGAGACAGAGACAAAGATAGAGATGGAGGTGGAGATGAAGATTGAAGTAGAAACAGAGAGATGGAGGTGAAGCTGAAGACTGAGAAAGGGATAGAGCTAGAGCTGAAGACTGAGATGGAGGTAGAGAGAGATAGAAACAGAGATGGTAGAGATGCAGATGGAGGTAGAGATGGAAGAGATTGTAGAGATTGAGATAAAGATAGAAACAGACGGAGATGGAGATGAAGATTGAAGTAGAAACAGAGAGATGGAGGTAGAGATGAAGGCTGAGATAAAGATGCAGATAGAGGTAGACACAGGAGATTTTGTGGAGATGGAGGTAAAGATGGAGACAGAGATGGAGGTGGATATGAAGACTGAAGTAGAAACAGAGAGATGAAGGTAGAGATGAAGGCTGAGAAAGGGATAGGGGTAGAGCTGGAGCTGAAGACTGAGATAGAGGCAGAGAGAGATAGAAACAGAGATGGTAGAGATGCAGATGGAGGTAGAGACAGAATAGATTGCAGAGATTGAGATAAAGATGGAGAAAGAGACAAAGATAGAGACGGAGGTGGAGATGAAGACTGAAGTAGAAACAGAGAGATGGAGGTGGAGCTGAAGCCTGAGAAAGGGATAGAGGTAGAGATGGAGCTGGAGCTGAAGGCTGAGATGGAGGTAGAGAGGTAGAAAGAGAGATGATGGAACTGGAGATGCAGATGAAGGTAAAGACAAAAGAGATTGTGAATGTGGAGGTAGAGGAAGAGATGGGGGGGGGGGGAGAGCAAGTGGAGGTGAAAAGGAGGAGGACTTACAGAGAGGGCGGGCTCCAAGGTGTCCGTGTTGACAATGATGGGCGAGGGGCTGGCCTGGAAAGAGACAAGAGACAGAAACCACAAGATCATCCACTCGGCCTCCCATTCTATGCTGATCTCAGGAGAGCCACCACCTTCCACTCTTGGACTGAGAGAAAGCGGTTTCCAACGAAGCCAAGGGGACTCACGGCAACATGGAGGAGGGCTTGCCGATGCCAACCTTGGGATCCACGGGGTGTCTTTTTGCCATGAAGGAGCATGGGGCGTCACAAACGCAAGGTGCTTGCACTTGGAGGAAATGCCCCTGTGTTTGCCCAGAGAGGGGGAAGGAATGCGGCCATTGTCCTGGCTCCGTCTGCCTGAAATGCCTTGTCGGTTCCCCTCCCGTCTTGAGGCGGCCACCTTTTCTTGTTGCTCATTCAATCTCCCTGCAATGCTTCGGGCGGCACTTAAGACTCTTCCTGGCCTGGTTTCTCAACCGGAAGGTTGTCTCCAAGAAAACAGTGGAGCCCTGAGGGGTTTTTTTTGGGGGGGGGGGTTGTAAAGGATTTGGAGCCAAAGAGAAACTCCAGAAGGAAACACAACATGGGGAAGGAGGCACCCACAAAACAGAGGATGTGGGGCCATAAATGCTGGGGATTTTGCCTCTTGCAATTGCGAAGTTAGCCTTATTTTCCTCTCCAAGTTAGGGCCTTATGACAAGGAGTTTTCCCTTCCCTAAAATTGCATTTCTCTCATGCCTAAACTGGGACTTGACAGAGCACAAGATCCACCCTCCCCCCTTTTTTTAAAAGACAGCCGCAAACCATAATGCTAAGATGATGGTAACATGGTAAAACACCACTTTGACTAATCTATTGCATTCATGAATAGGGTAATTTGAAGGCACGCATATACAACTTAAATGTTTTCACCTATGGCGCACTGCGGGATGCAGATACAGATGTAAGAGCTGGGGGATTCTGGGAACTGTGATCCAAAAGGGATTTGTAGGGGACCCCCCCCCCCCCCAATCTCCAATGCATGGATTCATGCACCCGGCGGCTATCAAAGGCACTGTTTGGCAAAGCAAGTGCCTTCCCCTCTGGCTGAGGGACTTCCGGAAGCCATCTGCCTGGTCCCACTTGGCCACCAAAAACCCAGGCAGATGGTCCTCCTTCTGGTCCAGCCTTAAGTCTGCTCTGAAGATCGCAGGGTTGTCCCACCGTTTCCTTTGCAACTCAGCGGAAGAAAAGCAGGGCCAAGTTGGCACCATTGCTGGCACAGCAGCCTGGAGGGCAAGGCTCCTTTGGAGCAAGTTCGGACAGAGTCAGGTCGGCCAGGTGGATTGGAGATTGGAGGCCACCCCAGGTGTTAGTGTCTCAGAGAAGCAATCTTTCAGAAATAATGGGAGCAGTGCAATAAGAGACTATAAATTAATTTAATGACGACTCGGGCTGGCCTTGGAATATGACCTGGATTATGTGATTGGGCCCCCTGGGGAAACAGCGGGTTAAACCGCTGAGCCTGCTGAACTTGCTGACCAAAAGGTCAGGGTTCAAATCTGGGGAGTGGGGAGAGCTCCCACTGTTTGCCCAGCTTCTCTCAAGGTACCACCTCTGCGGGAAGATAACGGAGCTCCATGCAGGCAGTCATGCTGGCCACATGACCTTAGAGGTGTCTACAGACAACGCCAGCTCTTTGGCTTAGAAATGGAGATTAGTACCACCCCCGAGTCAGACTCAACTAGACTTAATGTCAAGGGGAACCTTTACTATGTGATTTTAATCATTTTAATGTGATGTTTTAATTGGTTGGTTTTAATGTTTTTGTTTATTCATTGATGTATGTGGCATTGAATTGTTGCCTTTGTGAAGCTGCCTTGAGTCCCCTTCAGGTTTGAGAAAGGCGGGATACAAGTATAGTAAATAATAATAATAATAATAATAATAATAATAATAATAATAATGTATTGTCGAAGGCTTTCATGGCCGGAATCACTGGGTTGTTGTAGGTTTTCCGGGCTATATGGCCATGTTCTAAAGGCATTTTCTCCTGATGTTTCGCCTGCATCTATGGCAAGCATCCTCACTACCTCTGAGGATGCTTGCCATAGATGCAGGTGAAACGTCAGGAGAAAATGCCTCTAGAACATGGCCATATAGCCCAGAAAACCTACAACAACCCAATAATAATAATAATAATAATAATAATAATAATAATAATGTTTATTTAAAGTCTGAATAAGTCAAAAACGATTATGGTTGAAGGCTTCAACCAGAAAAATCAGCCATGGCAGAATACATGATAAACCAAGTGTTGGGTGCAGAATACTATTTGAGAACACAGAAATTCTGGGCCACTCAGTCAACCACTATGTCAGAAATCCACAAGCACATGGACAATTTCAATGGAAAGCATGAAACCACGAAAGTGAACAACATTTGCCTACCAGTCCAGTATTGAAAAACAATCAAGACAGTGACGAATGAACCACCCAGACACAGGAAGTCTCCAGGCAGCAAGCAATCAAGGGCTAGTAAATACCAAGCAGACAAAGGATGGTCTCTAGACCAGGCATGGGCAAACTTCAGCCCTCCAGGTGTTTTGGACTTCAATGCCCACAATCCCTAATAGCCTCAGACCTCTTCCTTTTCCCCTTTGGCAGCTTGAGGGCCTGAGGAAAGGGCCTGAGGCTTATAGGGATTGTGGGCATTGAAGTCCAAAACACCTGGAGGGTTGAAGTTTGCCCGTGCCTGCTCTAGACAGTAAACAATTCAAAGGGAACAAAGGCCGGGCTACTTCTAGGCAGATGCTCTCACTAATTGAACATACTATCTTCATGGTTACTCACATGCTAATGGGTGGATATCATTCAACACTTGCAAATCAAGCTTGCTAACTGCACCCTTTATACTTGTTTAACAGACAATGGTTCTCTCTCCCACACGGGACATTCCACAGGTATATATACTCCACTTGCTTGACTACCATCAGATCCTCTGAAGATGCAGGCAAAACATCAGGAGAAAATGTTGCTTCAACAAGGCCATACAGCCCAGAAACCACACCCCAATTATACGATCTCTAAAATGCGTAGATCTGATATAGCAGTGATTCTTGACCCCCTCAATACAGTTCTTCATGTTGTGGTGACACCCAACCCCAAAAATTATTTTCATTGCTACTTCTTAACCGTAATTTTGCTCCTGTTATGAATCGTAATGTAAATATCTGATATGCAGGACATATTTTCATTCACTGGACCAAATTTGGCACAAATTACCCAATATGCCCAAATTTGAATACTGGTGGAGTTGGGGAGGATTGATTTTGTCATTTGGGAGTTGTAGTTGCTGGGATTTTTAGTTCACTTGCAATCAAAGAGCATTTTGAATTCCACCAACGATGGAATTGAACCAAACTTGGCACACAGAACTCCCATGACCAACAGAAAATACTGGAAGGGTCTACTGGGCACTGACCTTGTGTTTTGGAGTTGTAGTTCTCCTACATCCAGAAAACACTGTGAAACAATAATGGATCTGGACCAGACTTGGCATGAATACTCTCTATACCCAAATGTGAACACTGGTGGAGTTTGGGGAAAATAGACTTGACATTTGGGAGTCGTAGTTGCTGGGATTTATAGTTCACCTACAATCAAAGAGCATTCTGAACTCCACCAATGATGGAATTGAACCAAACTTGGCACACAGAACTCCCATGACCAACAGAAAATACTGGGTTTTCTAATGGTCTTTGATGACCCTTCTGACACCCCCTTGTGACCACCCCAGGGGTCCCGACCGCTAGGTTGAGAAACACTGTGATACAGTCTTGCTGCTCCATTTTGCACCAAGCATGACTGTCAAACACTTCCAAACCCACTTTGAGTATCGTCCACTTTGAATCTCATTTAACAGAGGAAAATGGTTGTATACATAAATAAATATTACGGTAACAATAACAGCAACACTTCCCAAGTAGAGCACATTACTATAAAGGTAACTAAGGGATGAAACCTTGTGTCCAGATCCCCACAAAAGAGTACAGTTGGATAAAATCATGTCAAGGCACTGCTGTTGCCTGACTTTCCAGAAGCAACGCTGGGTCTAAGTTCAGCTGCAAGTTGCAAAACTGATCTTTCAGAGGGAGAGCCACCCACCCAGAACAGGCTGTGATACCAATCTCAGGTTGATTGTCCTACTGAATACAATTGGGCCATAAATGTGAGAGAGAACTACCACTGGGTCTTTCCTTAATGAGGAGAGAGGAAACCGAACAAAAGCCAATCCCGTCTGCAAAGAACACAAAGATAACCAATTTAGGGATGAGGCTGATCGTTTTGAATGGGACTTTTTTGCTTTTTAGCAGAGCTGGAATGGCAACACTTGTCCTGAATTGATAACACTGGTAGGACTCCTTGTGGAGAGAAAAAGCGGGCTATAAATAAACATAATAATGATAATAATGACAGGATCAACCCACAATCTGAGAAACACCATGGATATGGGTGGCCTCTGAAAAACTGTTGTTGTTATGCATCTTCAAGTCAACACCAACATCATCATCACCATGATTACCCTGCTTTCCTCTCTTAAATGAGACTCAAAAGCAGCTCGCACAGTTCACAACATATAAATATCAAACTTAGAATTAACTTATGGAAATATTCTCCTGATTTATTCAGAAGAGGTTGGCCATCGTGTGACTTGCCCACAATCCTCGCAGTGGGTTTTGGATTCAAACTCTAGTTACCAGAGTCCTAGAATGCATCTGCACTCCAGGATTAATGCAGTTTGACTCCACTTTAACTGCCATGGCTCCATGACACTGAATCCTGGGGGGGGGGGGGTCACAAAGCGGGTGTCAGAGGGGGTCACCAAAGACCATCAGAAAACACAGTATTTTCTGTGTATTGTCGAAGGCTTTCATGGCCGGAATCACTGGGTTGTTGTAGGTTTTTCCGGGCTATATGGCCATGTTCTGGAGGCAAATTGCCTCCACAACATGGCCATATAGCCTGGAAAAACCTACAACAACACAGTATTTTCTGTTGGTCATGGGGGTTCTGTGTGGGAAGTTTGGCCCAATTCTATCATTGATGAGGTTCAGAATGCAGTATGATTATAGTTGAACTATAAATCCCAGCAGCAACAACTCCCAAATGTCAAGCTCTATTTTTACCAAACTCCACCAGTGTTCACATTTGGATATATTGAGTATTTGTGCCAAGTTTGGTCCATATCCATCATTGTTTGAATCCACAGTGCTCTCTGGATGTAGGTGAACTATAACTTCAAAACTCAAGGTCAATGACCACCAAATTTTTCCGGTATTTTCTGTTGATCATGAGATTTATGTGTGCCAAGTTTGGTTCAATTCCATTGTTGGTAGAGTTTGGTTGTGCATTTAAGTAATCACATCCAATTTGCCAAATAGTCACTGTTGAATGTTTTTATGTTGAATGTTTTTATATTGTGAAATGCTATTTTAAATTGTAAGTCGCTTGGAGCAGCTTGGTGGAGAGCGACTAATTAAGAAATAAAGTGAAGTGAAGTGAAGTATTCGTGCCAAGTTTGGTCCAGATTAATCATTGTTTAAGTCCTCAGTGCTCCCTGGGTGTAGGTGAACTACAACTCCAAAACTCAAGGTCAATGCCCACCAAACCCTTCCAGCATTTTCTAATGATCATGGGAGTTCTGTGTACCAAGTTTGGTTCAATTCCATCATTGGTGGAGTTCAGAATGCTCTTTGATTGTAGGTGAACTATAAATCCCAACAACTACAACTCCCAAATGACAAAATCAATCCCCCCTCAACCCCACAAGTATTCAAATTTGGGCGTATCGGGTACTTGTGCCAAATTTCGTCCAGTGAATGAAAATACATCCTGCATATCAGATATTTATATTACAATTCACAACCGTAGCAAAATTGCAGTTAGGAAGTAGCAGCGAAAATAATTTTATGGCTGGGCGTCACCACAACATGAGGAACTGTATTAAGGGGTCGCAGCATTAGGAAGGTTGAGAACCACTGTTCTGAAAGGTCTTTAGTCTTATCAGCCAAAGAAGGCCTCACCAAACTACAGATCCCAGCATAACAATAACAAGTCCAGATCTATATACACTTGAGTGCTTGCCTTCAACTGTATTACTTCATTTTAAACTATACTAGCTGTACCAGGGCATGCGCTGCTGTGGCCCAGTCTGGTGATCTGGAAAATAAAGTAATGAGAAAGTATTGGTTTCTAATATATGTAATGTCTTTATGCTTGTGGGTAAACAGTATTTCTTGCTGTTTCTTTGCCAGTGTTGATGTGGAGATTGTTGGGTTTGCCTACTCTGGAACATGCAACATATCATTGTCCTTCTTTAGGGGTCCCTTTCAAATCTATGATATTGCATCTGTCAAATACATATATGTGTGTGTATGTGAATGGCTGGGTGGCCCTTTGTCAGGAGGGCTTTGATTATGTTTTCTTGCCCTGGTGAAGGGAGATGGACTGGATGGCCTTAAGGCAGCATTTCTCAACCTGGGAAGTCAAGACCCTGGGGAGGGGTCATCAGGGGGGTGTCAGAAGAGTCACCAAAGACCACCAGAAAACACAGAATTTTCTGTTGGCCATGAGGGTTCTGAGTGGGAAGTTTGCCCAAATTCTGTTGTTGGTGGGGTTCAGAATGCTCCTTGATTGTAGGTGAACTATAAATCCCAGTAACTACAACTCCCAAATGTCAAGGTCTATTTCCCCCAAACTCCATCTATGTTTATATTTGGGCATATTCTGCATGAAGGCAGAAGCGGGTTGGACTGGATGGTTTCGCTTCCAAATATATTGAGTATTCATACCAAGTTTGGTCCAGATCCATCATTGTTTGAGTCCACAGTACTTTCTAGATGTAGGTGAACTACAACTCCAAAACCCAAGGTCAATGCCCACCAAACCCTTCTAGTGTTTTCTGTTGGTCAGGGGAGTCCTGTATGCCAAGTTTGGTTCAATTCTATCGTTGGTGGAGTTCAGAATGTGCTTTGATTGTAGGTGAACTATAAATCCCAGCAACGACAAATCCCAAATGACAAAATCATATTTTTTTGAGTGATGGTCACTCCTTGTGTTGTGAGATGTTTTGTTGCCAAATTTGGTGTGATTTCGTTCATTGGTTCTTTTGTTTTTAAGGTACTCATTACGCACAGAGCATATATTAGATAGATAGATAGATAGATGGATGGATGGATGGATGGATGGATGGATGGATTAACCTATTTACTATCTATTTGTTCTTCCTATCTGAAATGTGGATTAGTTTCGTTGCACACTGCTCTGAGATCCTGCTCTGAGACACACAGTTTCGTGGATCGAGATAGAAACCTTGCCGCCTTGGGGACAGATGGAACGGCTGGGGACAGATCCTTTAATAGCTAGCGGAGAAAGATGACCAGGAGCAAAAGGGGATCCCAGGCAACCGAGGCCACATTGCGGCCCACTTCTCCGGAAATGACTCAAAATAGCTGCCAGAAGGGTTGGCGAAGGCGAAAGTGGGCACGAAATGGGGGATTTCCTTCTTCATTGAGTCACAATGGTTGTTCCAACACAAGACCGCCACACAAGATACGGGACATCCAAAAAGCACTTCATGCTACAAACTCCGGCTCTCTGTTTTCTGCCACCGTTTGGTTGCCACCCAAAGGAAACCTGGCCTCCTAGAATGGTAGAACCCTAGAGTCCATCCAGTCCAACCTCCTTCTTTCCGCCAGGCAGGAAAAGCACAATTGAAGCCCTCCTGACTGATGGCCATCCAACCTCTGCTTAAAAACCTCCAGAAGGAGACTCCACTGAACTCCAAGTCCGGATATACTGCCGCTGAACAGCTCTTACTGTCAGGAGGCTCTTCCTAATGTTTAGGTGGAATCTCTTTTCCTGCGGCTCGACTCCACTGCTCCATTCTGTCCTAGTCTTGAGAGCAGCAGAGAACTGTGATGCCCTTTCACATATTTAACCTGGCTTTGTGGTGGAAGCTCCTTTCTTGGAGGCTTTTAAACAGAGGCTGGATGGCCATTTGCCAGGGGTGCTTTGGTTGTGCTTTTCCTGCATGAAGGCAGAAGGAGGTTGAACTGGATGGCCCATAGTTTCTCTTCCAAATATATCATTATTGTCATTAATAGTATCATTAATATTATTGAGACTGTATGGCCATCTATCAGGTGTGGGTTTTAATGGTGCTTTTCCTGCATGAAGGCAGAAGGGGGTTGGACTAGATGGCTCATGTAATCTCTTCAAACTATATTATTATTGCTATTACCACTATTATTATTACTGTTCTTATCATGACTAGATGGGCATCTGTCAGGGGTGCTTTGATTGTGCTTTTCCTGCATGAAGGCAGAAGCAGGTTGGACTGGATGGTTTCTCTTCCAAATATATCATCATCATCAGTATTATAATTAATATTATTGAGATTGGATGGCCATCTATGGGGGGGGGGGGGATGGTGCTTTTCCTGCATGAAGGCAGAAGGGGGTTGGACTAGATGGCCCATGCCGTCTCTTCCAACATTATTATTATTATTATTATTATTGAAGCTGGATGGCCATTTGGTGGGGGTGCCTTGATTGTGCTTTTCCTGCATGAAGGCAGAAGGGGGTTGGACTAGATGGTCCATGCTGTATTATTATTATTATTATTATTATTATTATTATTATTATTGATTGTGCTTTTCCTGCATGAAAGCAGAAGGGGACTGGACTGGATGATAATAATATACTTTTCCAAGTTTATTATTATTATCATTGCTATTATTAAGGCTGGATGGCCATCTGTTGGGTTTGCTTTGATTGTGCTTCTCCTGCATGAAGGCAGAAGGGGGTTGAACTGGATGGCCCATATAGCCTCTTCCAACTATATTATTATTATTATTATTATTATTATTATTATTATTATTATTATTATTATTATTATTATTGGGGCTGGATGGTCATCTGTCAGGGCTGCTTTGATTGTGCTTTTCCTGCATGAAGGCAGAAGGGAGTTGGACTGGATGTCCTTTGGGGCCTCTCCCAACTCTGCTCCCCCAGCCCCCTTCTCTTAGCCTTCTCCTCTGCAGGCCGTTCTTCATGGGACCCCCACATCCCCCTTACATTAGGCAGGTCCCTGCTCTCCAACCACCCGCTTGTCACCGCCCCACAGCCCCCTCCTTTGCCGCCTCCACCTTTTCCAGCGCCAGGATAAGGACTGGGTGCCGCTCCCGAAGAGGAAGGCAAGTAGCCATAGCAACCTCACCCTGCCAACCTCCCCACCTCCTCCTCTTCCCCCCCAAACAACCATCACTGCGCTCAGTCTCTTCCATCCCCTTTGCCGGCAACAACAACAGTGACCCCACACTGGACTAGGATTCACCCACTGCCCTCGCGCTTGGGGTTCTCCATCCTTGGCCACAGGGACCTCCATCACCAAAAACCACCATCCACCCCCCCATAAAAAAAAAATCCCAAAATCGATGCCAGCTTTCGCATATCACATTCTTTCTCTGCCACCCACTCCCTTTGCCTCAGGCAACCTGGGGAGGCCAGAAGGCCTGGGAGACACCGCACCAGCAGACAGGCTCCGCCGTCCCTACACAACACATGGGATCTGCTTTCTCCCCTGGGAAAACCTCACAGCCGAGGCTCAGCTCCCCCATATCTCTCCATTTTGCCCTCCTTCTCCTGCACACACAATGCATATTGTGTACCGTGGCAAAAATCAGCATTTGGCCGCCCCTATTTGGGGCACATTCCTCTTTTCCACCACCTTTGGGCAAGAAGGAGCAAGCCTTGACACCAACCCTTTCCTCCACCCCAACAGCAAGGATATAGACGAGACCAAGGGATGGGCACAATATGGCTTCCATGGGGCTGTTTTGCTGGTTCGTCCATTCAAATGAAATAAGAAACGACGGGAATATATATTTTTCCCGGACTATCCTTTCTTTGGCCAAAATTAGAAGGTGAGCGGTTTCCTTTTGAGGTCATCAGGGGTGTGAATCTACATTCTCCTCATTTTTCAAAAGCAGAAGGGGATTTCTGGCGACTTCACATTTTGGCCTTCCACATTTTGGCATTTTTGCCCACCTTTGTGTCCAGTAAAGGCAACAGAAAAGTAGCCTACTAACCACTCGTAACTGGTCACTCCTATATAGTCAGAAGGTTGGATCCATTCTAGGTTTTAGGTGACGCAAGAGGAGCTGTCCATGGTGCTGAACCCAAGGAGGAAACACTGATCGGTACCTTGGACAGCTCCTTTATGGTCCTGGATTCATTATGCCACTAATATGGGAACTACTGCCCTAAACACTGCCCTTGAAAACTATTCATATAAAATCCAGAATTGAGCTTTCCTGGTTACGCATTTATTAAAATATATGTTTTCCTCTTTACAAGGGTCTCTGGTGTGGCATGTAAAACACTCATTTCAAAACAACAGGATGGAAAACCTATTCAACCACACGACACTGAGAAGACGACAACAGGAAAACCCATTAAAAGCATTTCAAAGAATACCAGTCACAGGCAAACGAGGGTAGGCGCCACAGGGTTGAACGCAAAGCCACGCTGGTGCCAGAAAGAGGCCACAATGGGCACAAACTGGGCCTAAAATGAAAGGGTATTGGTGCCACAACAGAGAAGGCCCTGCCTCCACATTCTTCTCAATGGAACAGACAAAAGGAACCTCAATTCTTGGGTATAGAGCCCCACTTAGACACCATGGCAAGGGTCAAATGACCAAAAGGAGAGCACATAGTTCTAGATTTGGAGCAGGTCCTTGATTCCCCAATATTGTGGGTCTTTGTTTTTTGCATTGGCCAAACCTGTAGTGACCAATGGTTGGGGAAGAGCATAGTCATGACCCAAAAACATCCTGCTCGCAAAAGTATTTCAGGAGAGACTACCATTGTGATGTTTGGGAAACGGTTTCGCTGCAACTGTCCTGTGCTCCTCTGACTCCATTTCACTGATTTTGCTGAGAAAAGCATGGGGCAAACTGGGAAGACTGGTCGGCCCTCTCTGGAGCAACTCAAACCTTCAACGGGACACATTGAAGGTGCTTTTGCTGCCTCAAAAGCACCTTTTCAAAGGCTATTTTTGGGGAACATAATCCAGTCCCACGTCCAGGCCTTTCCTTGAGGTCTGGTTCGAGGCCTGGCAAAGATGGAGGAAAGGTGGGATTTTCTTCTCTCCTTCCCTTTCCCTCTCCCATCTTCTCCAAGCCTTCAAGACTTTGGAGATGCCATTTGCTATGCTTCAGTGGCAGCCTCACATTTAGATGAGGTTTGAGTATGGATTCTGCTTGCAAAACCTGGCTCATCTGGTCACAGGGAAGTGGCAATAAAAAGGGGGAGATCTGCACTCCAGTAAAGTATTGGGGCTTTTCCTCTCTGACCTCACTATAGGTTTAGAGGTGGGATTTACCTCCAGAAAAGAGTACATGAGGGACATGGGGCTTCCACCCCTTCAATGCCAGCCTTTCTTCCTATCCCCCCCCCCCCCCAAAAAAAAAACCAAAACAAAATGGCACTTCTCAGGGCAAGGGAGGCCAAGATGGAGAGAAAGAAGGAAAGGGAGGAATAGAGAATAAAACACGGTAACCAGGGAGATTGAGCCCCCCCCTTTCATCTTGCAATTCGAGGAAGGCGACCATGGTGGGGGCGAAGGCATACGCAGCGTCCCCTCACACACTTCATCACACGTGTGTCAGAGGAAAGGGGGCAGCTGGGCTGGCAAACTGATCAAGGCCCCTCTGCTTTGGTAAAGATGCTGAGGTCCCCCATGGCCATCAGGGCACAATGAGAAGGGAGGGGGGCCTCCTCGGCTTTCCCCGCCTGAGGTGGCAAAGCGCTGCCCACGCTCTGCCTGCCGCCCCCACCCAGCGCACACACATCGATGAGCAATGCCACCTTCGTCGCCTCCTCCTCCTCCTTCCCTCTCCATCCAGCACATGGCGGAGGCACACGGCGGCGCCTAACATGGCGTGTTCTGCATGCATGGATTGCATGCGGAGGACAGGCATCATGCCCCCAGCTCCACAGGCCTCCTCTTTCCCCTCTTTTCTGGCTGCCCCCTTTTTTTTCTTTTTCAGCCCATCTCATTCACACCAAAAAATCCCCCTCCATCCTTCCATCCATCCTTCTTTCCTTCCACTATGGCTGCTTATCCTCAAAGCAGCTCAGATGAAGAGCAGAGGGGAAGCCCTCCCCTTCTGTGTCTGTCTTTCTGTCTATTTCACTCCAATCCCCCCCTCCCCACCAATATTTTTGCCATGCATCCACATCTTGTCCCTGCCATCTTGGGGCATCCATCTGACAGCAATGAGGAGGGGAAAGAGGTTGGAAAGGGAGGGGGAAATGCATTGCCCACCCTCTCTCTGCCCAAAATTACCCCCATGGGGTGCAAGAAGTAGGTGTAAGGAGATGGCAAAAACAAAAATGGAGGGAGGTTGGAAGGGAAGTATACAGGCAAAAGCAGGGATGTTGCATTGCCAGAGTGCCCAGGTGGACTCCTGATGGGGATGGGTCTTCATCATCAATATCATCCTCATCACTACCACCACCATCATTGCACAGAGTGGGAGGCGGCAGCTGAGAGGAGCGTGGCATGCGCTGGCAAGGTGGTGGACAGACCCAGCCTCCATTTTAGTGCCTTTCCAGGCAGGCTCACCTCCATCCATTTTCTCTGTTGAGGTTCAATGCTGGGGAGTAAGTCACCGAGGGGCAAAGGGCTACCAGGGTCAACTAGCCAAAGGGAAAAGGAGGAGTGGAGGGGGCACAAAGGGCATTCATCATCATCATCATTACAGACCAGGAGGAGGCAAGGGGCAAAGGGGTGCCTGGCACGAGAGGAAGGGGAAAGGGAGAAAAACAACCCAAGGGAGATGTATTGTCGAAGGTTTTCATGGCCAGAATCACTGGGTTGTTGTAGGTTTTTTCGGGCTGTATGGCCATGGTCTAGAGGCATTCTCTCCTAACGTTTCGCCTGCATCTATGGCAATCATCCCCAGATCACCCAAGGGAGATGTCAGGGCCAGATGGAGAACGGAAAAGGGGAGCAATGGGGGAACGATGGGGGAACGAGAGGGGAATGATGCCCATTCCTTCCACAAAAGGAGGTGGGCGAAAAGGGGGCAAATGGGGACATGTGTACCCCATCCAACATGGCAGGGCCTCCACCTTGGTATCCTCAAGAGGATGAGGGTGGCACAAAGGTGGGCACAAAAGGTGCACCAGTCCTCAACATGGTGAGGGTCAGGACAGCAAAAAGGAGGGTGCCAAAAGTAGGGGAGGTGGGCACAAGGGGTCACAGTGAGGCCAAGAGGGTGAGGGTGGCAGAAAAAGTGGTACCTGTCCTCAACATGGTGAGGGTCAGGACAGCAAAAGGGAGGTTGCCAATAGTAGAGGAAGTGGGCACAAGGGGTCACAGCGAGGACAGCTGTGAGCCCCCGACTAATAGAAGAATGCCTTGCACCCACCTGTTCGTACCAGTCCCGGTTGGAACAGGTGCACTCGGGCCACCATCCAGGTCCACCGCCACTGCCGTTCATTTTGGGGGTGCCGCAGGTGCCGCCTCCACCTCCGGGCCCTGCTCCGGGGCATCCCTTGGCCTGGCTCTGCTTAGGGGGCGCGGGTGGCGGGGGGCACGTTGTCCCGGGAGGTGGGGATGAGCTTGCCCTTGGCACGGGCCGTGGGGGTGGCTGAACCCCCTGCGATGATGCCCCCGGAGCCCCCTTGGGAGGGCAGGGTCTGCGAGCCGTAGCCCCCATAGCCGCCCCCTCCGCCGCCCCCGCCACTGCCGCCACCGCTGTAGGCCTCTTGCTGCTGCCACTCGCCGTAGCTGGGGGGCTCCATCCTCCGCAGGGCCGCCATGCGCGTCACTTCGTAGCACTCCGGGCAGCGGCAGCAGTGGTGGTGCTTGTGCATCTTCTCTCTCTCTGTGTCTCTCTTTCTCTCTGAGGGGGAGGATGCCGGAGACAATGGACCACAGAACACAGAGCCTTCCCCCGTCTTCCTCTTCCTCTCTGGTACCTCTTTGGTTACCTCCCCAAGTGCCCGGCCATCTTCTCCTTCATTCTCATCACCTTCTTCTCCTTCTCCTTCTCCCTCTTGCGGTCTCTTCCAATTCTAAAATTCCAGGTTTCCTATTCCTCTTTATAGCAACACAGTCAATTCCCAATTACCTCCCAAGGCACCTGGATATCTTCATCTTCATCATCACTGCTTCCTTCTAAAATTCCAGGATTCCTCCTTCCTCTTCTTCACAGGGGGGGGAGGGGGAGCAGGTGGGCAAGAAAGCAATTGAACTGGTGCCCAGTTACTTCCCTAGGCAACTGAGCATTTCCATCATCCTCACCGCTGTCTTCCTCCCCTTCCTCCTCCTCTTCCTCACAGCTTAAGGGGCGAGGGGGGGGGGGAGCAGGCAAGAAAGCAGCACAGCTGATGCCCAGTTACCTCCCCAGGCGCCCAGGCATCTTCATCATCCTCACCATCATCCTCGTCCTCTTCACAGCTAGGAGGGGGGCTGAGAGAGCACAGCGGCCAGAACCCAGTTACCTCCCTAGGGGTCTAGGCATCTTCCTTCTCCTCCTCTTCTTCCTCCTCCTCACCGCCTCCTTCCTCTTCCTCCTCGCTGCTACCTTGCCTTCCTCCTCCTCATCCTCCCGGAGGCGGCTGCATCACCAGCCCTTTGGTCCCTGCCAAGATGGGTTCGGGGGTGGGAGGCGGAGGAGAGGAGAGGAGAGGGAGGGGGGCTATGACAGCCCCTTGTCTCAGCTGGGATTGGCTGCCTGGTAGAGGAAGAGGAGGAGGAGGAAGGACAGGAGGAAGATGCTGCCGGGCTTGGATGGAAGGGAGAGAGCATCAGTCGCTGGCTGGCCCCCTCCCTCTCACCGCCCTCTGATACCCTCCCTTCAGCCTATGTGTTGGTGCAGCCAATCCTGGCCTTGGAAGGGGGGGGGGGGGGCTTAAAGGAACAGCAGCCAGTTGGGGAGGAAGGGGAGGGGGTCAACAGCGCTCCCACCCCTCCCTTCTTTCCCCTTTTGCCTGTCATCACAACCTCCCTGCAAGGAAGGCAGGAGGGATGGAGGAGGAAGAAAAGAGGGAGGGAGGGAGGGAGGGAAGGAAGGAAGCAAGGAAGCAAGGAAGGAGAAGGGAGGGGGGAGGAGGTGGAAAGAGAGCAGGAAGGAAGGCAGAAAGGAGGATGGAAGAAGGAGGAGGAGGAGGGGACGAAGGAAGGAAAGATAATGAAGGCAGGAAGGAGGAGGGAAGGAAGAAGGAGAGAGGGAGGGGAAGAGGAGGAAGGAGAAGAGGAAGGAGGGAGGAAGGAAGAGAGAGAAGGAAGGCATGAAGGAGGGAAGGAGGAGGAAGGAAGGAAAGAATGGAGAAGGAAGGCAGGAAGGAGGAAGAAAGTAAAGAGGGAAGGAGGGTGAGGAGGAGGAAGAAGGAAGGAAGGCAGGAAGGAGGAGGAAGAAAGAAGGAAGGGAGGAGGAAGGAGGGATGAAGGGAGGAGAAGGAAGGAAGGAAGAAAAGAAAGAATGAAGGTGAGTAGGAGGAGAAAGAGGAGGAAGAAAATAAGGTAAAAGAAAGGGAGGAGGGAGGAGGAAGACAATAAGAAAGGAGGCAACATGGCAGGAAGGACGGAGATAGGAGGGAGAAGGAAGGAAGGTAGGAAGGAGAAGGAAGGTATGAAGAGGACAAGGAGAAGAAGGAAGGAGGGGAGAAAGGAAGGAAAGGAGGGGGAAAGGAGGCAGGAAGGGTGAGGGAAGTAAGGAGGGGAGGAGGGTGAGGAGAAAGGCTGGAAGGAGGAGGAAGAAAGAAGGAGGAAGGGAGGAGCAAGGAAGGAAGGAAGGAAGGAAAGAAAGAAAGAAAGAAAGAAAGATGAGTAGGAAGGAAGGATGGGAGGAGGAAGGAAATAAGGAAAAAGGAAGGGAGGAGGAAGGAGGAAGAAAATAAGGAAGGAGGCAGCGAGGCAGAAAGGACAGAGGTAGGAGGGAGAAGGAAGGAAGGGGAGGAAAAGGAGGAGAGAAGCACTTGAAGCCATCGCACTGACCCACCTCCACCCCCAGAAGATGGCTTTTAACTCAAGTGCCTTTAAAAAGACCATGCTTCCCACCCCCAAATACATGGCTGGGGGATGCTTGGGGTTGTGGTCCCAAGGAACAACATTCCTGACATGCAGCTTGTGACGCACACAGTCCTGACCTTGAGAGCAGAACTCTGGAGGGTTAATTTGGGGGCTTACAACTCCTCAAGCCCCCAAAGCCACGGCAGGCTTGGTTCAAGGCTTCTGGGAGTGTAGAAGGGCCAGTGAGATGTGTCCTCCAGTGAGTAGAGTTGCTATACTGAATACAAGGGCCTTGTTGCTTTAATAATGTAGCCACCGTTCATCAAATCCTTGATCAGAGGGCTTTGGTTGTTTTGTTGTTGTTGTTATTGTATATCTTCAGATCATTTCTCACTCAGGGCAATCTTATCACGGGATTTTCTTTGTCTGATTTGTTTAGAAGGGCTTGCCCTTGCCTTCCTGTGAGGCCGAGAGAGAGAGAGACTCTCCCAAGGTCACCGAATGGATCTCCATGGCTGAGTGCGGACTTAAACCGTAGCCTCCAGAGTCCAATGCTCAAAGCACTATTTCGGCTGGATCTACACTGCCATATAATTCAGATTATCAAAGCAGATAATGCACATTTTGAGCCCCCGGTGGTGCAGTGGGTTAAAGCGTTGAGCTGCTGAACTTGCTGACCAAAAGGTCACAGGTTAAAATCCGGGGAGCAGCGTGAGCTTCCGCTGTTAGCCTCAGCTTCTGCCAATCTAGCAGTTCAAAAACATGCAAATGTCAGTAGATCAATAGGGAAGGTTACAGTGCTCCATGCAGTCAAGCCAACAACATGGCCTTGGAGGTGTCTACGGACAACGCCGGTTCTTTGGCTTAGAAATGGAGATGAGTACTAACTCCCAGTCAGATATGACTTGGCTTAATGTCAAGGGAAAACCTTTACCTTTATTATATGAGTCTACACTGCCATATAACCCAGCTAGAGGGAGATAATCTGGATTTTATATGGCAGTGTAGATGGGATCTTTATTTTCTGGGCTATAGCCAAGAAAACTGGGATATGGGACTGGAGACATAGATCTAGATGTGTCCCCAAAGAACAGAGAGGAGGCCAAGCTTTTCCTCCATTTATCCCATCATCACAACAACCATGTGAGGCAGGCCAGCCAGAGAAGGAGATGCCAATTATTCTGCTTTGAAATAATACAACCAGATGATCCATTGCAAGGCACTGAGCCTTTTGGATGGGTAAACCCCTGACTCCTGTAAATGCCAGCCCTTCACCCTCCTTCCTGCCATGGGATGTCCTGAACCTCAAGGCAGGTCAAAAGTCAAGAGGTCAGGGCAACAGCCATGTCACTCTTATGGAAAAGGAACCATACTCCATCCTCCTCTGTGCTGTCTCTTTAAGGGAGGGAGGCCCTGCAGCACTTTTCTGAATGGCTGCTCCGCCCCCTCCCTTGCCCCCTCCCCTCTTAGCCAATCAGGAGGCCAGATGGAATTGCAGCAACCCAGGCTTCTTAAAGGCACAGTCATCTTTGATGGGTTCCCAAACAAACCTTGCGCCAGCAGCCTTTCCCTGGCAACATCTAACAAGCTTGTGTCCCAAAAAAGAGATAAAAGCAGGATAATCATCATCATCATCATCATCGTGTTAAAAAACAAAGTATGGATTGTCAGTATCAATGTCGCAATCCCAGGTGACAGCAGGATTGCAGAGAAACAACTGGAAAAGCTGACACGATATGAGGATTTAAAGATCGAACTGCAAAGACTCTGGCACAAGCCACTCAAGGTGGTCCCAGTGGTGATCGGCACACTGGGTGCAGTGCTTAAGACCTTGGCCTGCACTTAAACATAATTGGCACTGAGAAAATGACCATCTGCCAGCTGCAGAAGGCTACCTTACTGGGATCTGCACGCATTATTCGCCGATACATCACACAGTCCTAGACAATTGGGAAGTGTCCGACATGTGATCCAATTCAACAGTCAGCAGAGTGTCTGCTGTGGACTCCTCTTGTTGTGTTTCAAATAATAATAATAGCAATAAGATCAATAACAGGGCAATTGTCTTTTGGAAACCCATCCTGAATATTGACACATACTTGCCAGTGATAAATAATTATTTGAAACATTTATATCCCATCTTCTATATAAAAGGTTCAATAAAATCAACACATTCAGGTGTTAATATATTTATGTTTATTTATATCCCGCTTTTTCTCCCCACAAAAAATGACCACTGGCTGTTAGGAATTGTGGGAGCTGAAATCCAAAATACCTGGAGGGCCAAAGTTTGCCTGTGCCTGCTTTAAAACAATGTCAACGGTAAGAATAATTTTGAAAGCTTCAAGCACACTAAGGAATGTATTGTCGAAGGCTTTCATGGCTGGAATCACTGGGTTATTGTGAGTTTTCTGGGCTGAATGGCCATGTTCCAGAAGCATTCTCTCCTGATGTTTTGCATGCATCTATGGCAGGCATCCTTAGAGGTTGTGAGGTCTGTTGGAAACTAGGAAAAATGTGTGTGTGTGTGTGTGTGTGTGTGTGTATATATATATATATATATATATATGTATGTATGGTGGGAGAAAGAACTCTTGTCTGTTTGAGGGTTTGTTGTTTTTTTTTGTCGTGTCAGGGGCGACTTGAGAAACTGCAAGTTGCTTCTGGTGTGAGAGAATTGGACATCTGCAAGGACATTACCCAGGGGACGCCTGGATGATTTGATGTTTTATCATCCTTGTGGGAGGCTTCTCTCATGTCCCCGCATAAGGAGCTGGAGCTGACAGAGGGAGCTCATCCACCTCTCCCTGGATTCGAACCTGCGACCTGTCGGTCTTCAGTCCTGCTGGCACAGGGGTTTAACCCACTGCGCCACCAGGGGCTCCGTCTGTTTGAGGTAGGTGTGAATGTTTCTAATAGTTACTTAGATTAGCATTCAATGGCCCAGCAGTTTCAAGGTCTGGCTTCTTACTGCCTGGGGGAATCCTTTGTTGGGAGGTGATTCTTACTGCCTGGGGAAATTCTTTGTTGGGAGGTGAATCCCAACAAGGGATTCCCCCAGGCAGTAAGAAGCTAGACCTTGAAACTGCTAGGCCATTAAATGCTAATCAAGGTGGTCAACTGAAACATTCACACCTACCTCAAAGACAAGAGTTCTTTCTCCCACCCTGGTTAGTCCACAGATATATAAACCTCACTTGCCTAGTTTCCAACAGAACTCACAACAGAACTCTGAGGATGCCTGCCATAGATGCAGGCGAAACGTCAGGAGGGAATGCTTCTGAAACATAGCCATGCAGCCCGGAAAACTCACAACAACATATTAAGCGACACCAAAAGAAAAACCCAGTTAAAATACTTTGAAATACAAAAGCAGGCACATGCATAAATCTGTATCAAACCAGCATGGGCCCCAAATTTGTAAAATATTGATTACGTATTAGTTTTCCTCTTTCAAACAAGATGCAAAGCGGCTCACAGCCCTGAAAGCAGTACAAATGACAACTGAAAACCTACAACATATAAACGTCAAAATGCAATTAAACAAGAGAGTTAAAAATCACACAAAAAGATACAACCACTGAAATGCTTTGTGGGTGGATAATAAAAGCAAGACTCTGTAACAGCAGCCAGAACAAAAACAGCATTTTCTGCTTGACCAGTCAACGGATATGCAGGAAACAATAACAACTTGTCTTGTGCTACTTTGGAAAAAAAATAAACCATTTGCTCGCAGAGTAAACACAGATTGCCTGGACATCGTCTTATCAGCTGTATGGAGACTGGCCACAATCCATGAAAGTGTGCATCTCCATAAATCCACATTGCCTTTTAGATGCCATAGGGTTCTCTGTCTAATGTGGACATGGGTCCAAAGAATATTCTGAACCTGCAATCTTTGACACCCCAAAAGAACCCAGCTTCACAGCGCTTGCCAAACCACATCTCCCCTGATCTCATAGCATTGAACAGTAGCCGTTAAAGTGGTATCAAACCGCATGAATTTATTTATTTACTATATTTCTATACCTCCATTCTCAGCCCAAGGGCGACTCAGGGTGGTTTACAAAATGGCACAATTCGATGCCCACAATAATATAAAAACAGTTAAAACATTTAACATAAATAGAAATCAATAAGTAATAAAACCCATAAAAACATAGATCAGTGGTTCTCAACCTTCCTAATGCTGTGACCCCTTAATACAGTCCCTCATGTTGTGGTGACCCCCAACCATAATATTGTTTTCATTGCTACTTAATAACAGTCATTTTACTACTGTTATAAAACATAATGTAAATATCAGATATGCAAGATGCATTTTCATTCACTGGACCAAACTGGGCACAAATACCCAATACACCCAAATGTGAATGCTAGTGGCATTGGGGGAGGATTGATTTTGTAATTTGGGAGTTGTAGTTGCTGGGATTTATAGTTCACTTATAATCAAAGAGCATTCTGAACTCCACCAGCGATGGATTTGAACCTAACTTGGCTCCCATGACCAATGGAAAATACTGGAAGTGTTTGATGGGCATTGTCCTTGAGTTTGGGAGTTGTAGTTCACCTATATCCAGAGAGCACTGTGGACTCATGCAATGGTGGATCTGGACCAAACTTGGCACGAATACTCAATATGCCCAAATGTGAACACTGGTGGAGTCTGGGGAAAATAGATCTTGACATTGGGGAGTTGTAGTTGCTGGGATTTATAGTTCATTACAATCAAAGAACATTCTGAACTCCACCAATAGAATTGGCTCAGACTTCCCACATGGAATCTCCATGACCATCAGAAAATACTGTGTTTTCTTATGGTCTTTGGCGACCCCTCTGACACCCCCTTGTGACCCCCTCAGGGGTCCCAACCCCCAGGTTGAGAAACACTGACATAGATCCTCCGCATCTCATTACCAAAATCATTAACCAGATACATTGTCCAGCCATTCCGAGATCAGGGTTTGTCTGCTACACTGCATTTGTGGAATGACCAGGTGGGACAAAGGACTTTTGTCTGCTGAATGTTTCAACTGACCACCTTGATTAGCATTTGATTGCCTGGCAGTGCCTGGAGCAATCTTTTGTTGAGAGGTGATTATATGTCCTTGTTTGTTTCCTCTCTGTTTGAGCTTGAGATAGTTCATTTTTACAAAAATGGGACAAGTCCCAGAATCCCCTGGCTATGCTACTGGATATGTATGAAGTAATGCAGAGAAACAGAAGAGGATGTGGAAGCTGCATCAACAGGTTTAAGGGAGAAGAAGTTGCCCTCTGTTTCCAAAGCCTAGGCTTCACAGTGACCTACAGACTCACAAAGACAGATGCCCTCTCCTCCCTGGGCATGGAGGGCACTCTATCCTGACTCAAAGAAATCCCACCAAGAGGGTTGCATGCTTTTGTGTAAAACGGGAATGCACAAAGCCCCATCCTGAGGCTGCCTTCTCCCCCTCCGTGCGCATAGAGGCTCATAGGCGCACACGCATGTGCCGCCATGCTCCTCCAGATCGAGCCTGGCGCAGTCTGTCTCCTGGTGCCATTGCAGACAGCAGCAGCTGGGTTGCTAGGCAGCAGAAGCAGGAACATGTTGGGGGGGGGGCAAAGAAAGGAGCCCACGTGAGTCGGCCACGCTTTAGGGATCCATGAGGGGCCAGAGGACCCTTTGCATCTACACTGTGCCACGGATGCAGTTCGGCACTACTTTGACTACCAATGATATGGGATCATGGGAGTTGTAGCGTTGCAAGGCCTTCTCTGCCAAAGAGGGGTTGGTGCCTCACCAAAATATGACTCCATAGCATTGAGCCGTGGCAACAAAAGTGGTGTCAAATTGCACCTTCTTTGGATGCATTTAAACAGAGGCTGGATGGCCATCTGCCAGGGGTACTTAGATTGTGCTTTTCCTGTCTGGCAGAAAGGGGTTGGACTAGATGGTGCTTGGGGGTCTCTTCCACTTCTATGATTCGATGACTGTGCATTAAATCTTAAGGTTTCCCCCCCCCCCACCCCCGTCTAGAATGAATTAGATACAAAGTTCAAATCACACATGAAAACTTGCATCCTGCATCATATTCAAAGATGGTTCTGCCCCCATAAATCAAGAGTCAATAAGGCATTCCTGCATAAAAAGGTCTTATACTCGCAACAAAAAGGTATCAGAGAAGGAGCCATCTATACTGTCGGATGCATGCAGTTTGGAGCCTCTACGGCCCCTTCCACACAGCTGTATAAAATCCACATTGAACTGGATTATATGGCAGTGTGGACTCAGATAACTCAGTCCAAAGCAGATATTGTGGGTTGTTGTAGGTTTTTTCGGGCTATATGGCCATGTTCTAGAGGCATTCTCTCCTGATGTTTCACCTGCATCTATGGCAAGCATCCTCAGAGGTATTGAGGTCTGTTGGAAGTAGGAAAATGGGTTTATATATCTGTGGAAAGACCCGGTGGGACAAAGGACTCTTGTCTGCTGGAGCTAGGTGTGAATGTTTCAACTGACCACCTTGATTAGCATTTGATGGCCTGGCAGTGCCTGAGGCAATCTTTTGTTGAGAGGCGATTACATGTGCCTGATTGTTTCCCCTCTGTTGTTTTGCTGTTGTAATTTTAGAGGTTTTTTTTTAATACTGGTAGCCAGATTTTGTTAGTTTTCATGGTTTCCTCCTTTCTGTTGAAATTGTCCACATGCTTGTGGATTTCAATGGCTTCTCTGTGTAGCCTGATATGGTGGTTGTTGGTGTGGTCCAGCATTTCTGTGTTCTCAAATCATATGCTGTGTCTAGGTTGGTTCATCAGGTGCTCTGCTATGGGTGACTTCTCTGGTTGAAGTAGTCTGCAGTGCCTTTCATGTTCCTTGATTTGTGTTTGGGCAATGCTGCTGCGTTTGGTGGTCCCTCTGTAGACTTGTCCACAGTTGCATGGAATACGGTAGACTCCTGCAGAGGTGAGAGGATCCCTCTTGTCCTTTTCCGAACGTAGCATTTGTTGGATTTTCTTGGTGGGTCTGTAGATAGTTTGTATGTTGTGTTTCCTCATCAGCTTCCCTCTGCTGTCAGTGGTTCCCTTGATGTATGGCAAGAACACTTTTCCTCTGGGTGGATCTTCATCTTTACTCTCATAGCTTGTTCTCAGTCTTGCAGTTCTTCTGATGTCTGAGGTGGAGTCTCCATTGGCCTGGAGAGCCCAGTTGAGGTGGTTCAGTTCATCTTGGAGGAGGTGGGGTTCACAGATTCTTTTTGCACGGCCTGCCAAGGCTTTGATGGTGCTTCTTTTTTTACTTGGGTGATGGTTGGAGTTTTTATGTAGGTATCTATCTCTGTGTGTGGATTTTCTGTAAACGGTGTGACCCAATTGTTGATCTGGTTTGCGGATGACGAGGACATCTAGAAAAGGCAGTCTTCCTTCATTTTCTTTTTCCATGGTGAATTGGATGTTTGGGTGGATGCTGTTGAGATGGTCCAGGAACCTGTTGAGTTCTTCTTCTCCATGGCTCCAAATGGTGAAAGTGTCAACCACATATCTGAACCATATTGTGGGCTTTTTTGTTACTGTTTCCAGGGCTTGTTCTTCAAAGTGTTCCATGTAGAAATTAGCTATGACCGGGTTGAGAGGGCTCCCCATAGCTACTCCAGCTTTCTGTTTGTAGAACTCGTCCCACTGAAAGTAGCTGGTGGTGAGGCAATGGTGAAACAGAACTGTGCATTGTGGATATTGTGGATTATTTGCCTTGATATTCTAGGGGCCCTTCCACACAGCCATATAATCCAGCATATCAAGGCAGATAATCCACATTATCAGTTTAGAACTGAATCATCTGAGTCCACACTGCCATATAATCCAGTTCAAAGCAGATAATGTGTATTTTATACAGCTGTGTGGAAGGGGCCTACCTTATATGGCTATGTGGAAGAGCCCTAACACTGCCATGGCTCATTACTATGGCATCACAGGAGCTGTAGTCTGGGGTGACACCTGTACTCTTGGACTGTGAAGGTTCAAGGTTTGCACAACTGCAACTGCTGGGATTCCATAGCATTGAGCCATGACCGTTCAAGTGGTGCCAAACCGCATTCATTTTGCAGTGTAGGATCATAAGAGATCGCATGGGCCATCTAGTCCAATTGCCTTCTGCCATGCAGGAAAAGCACAATCAAAATCCAACATCACCACCACCCGAACAGGTGCAGTCACAGTGTAGATGCACTCCTTGGATGTTTCCCCACCAGAATTCTAGAACCAATCAGCTGATCTGTTCCTGCAGAATTCTGGGAAATGTAGTTCAGGGAGGAGCCTTTGGAATTCTCAGCTAGAGAGGTGATTATTCTGGGGTGCCGAACTGAAGGATAGAGCTGGGAGGGAAAAGGTGTGCAGCTGTGTGCATGTTTACTTTAATCTGACTCTGGTCCACGATAAAACCCATGATACAGAAAGGTCTTGTGCTGCTCTTTTGCAATTGTACATACTTGATAGTATTAAACTATTGTATTTTAATCTCCATGATTCCAGAGTCTGATTGAAATATAGATACTACATAGGGCTGGGCAACCACAGAAAAATTTGTTTCTAAACTCGATTCGTTTTTAGGGTTTTTTTGCGTTTAGTTATTTAAAAGAATTCCGAAATTTTTCTTTAAAAAAGTTCGATATTTACGAAATTTCGGAAATTACGAAACAATTTCGAAACAATAACGAATCGATTCGTTAATGGCGGACGTAATTGCGCAATACGCTAAAAAACCCTCCAAATGGGACAGGGGGAACTTCTGAAGCTTCCCTCTCCCTCTGTTGTTGACTGTTGGTGTGATAATTTATTTTTTTATCACTGATAAAACAACAACAACTATAAAACTTGCACCAGACATACGGAAATAATAACAAAATAATAACGAAACAATTTTGAAACAATTACAAAACAATTACGAAACAATTACGAAATAAATTTTAAAAATTCGTTTCGATTTTTAGTTGCTCCTGAATGGTTCAATATCGGATCGTAAACCACTTTAAATACGAATTATTAACGAATTACGAAATTAACGAACGAAACCGCACAGCCCTAGATACTAGAGATATTTGGGCACTGAGGCTTAACAGAAGTCTTCAGCTTCCCTAAACTACATTTCCCAGAATTCTGCAGGAGCAGATCATGTGGCAGCCTCTGTTTGGAAATGCTCTATTGGATTTGACCCCAAAGGCCATCCAGTCCTGCCCCATCTTTCCGAGTAGGAGGGCCCAACCAAAGCAGCTCCATAAGGGAAACCTTGGCATTGGGTGGGACCCCCAAAGGCCATCCAGTCCTGTCCCATCCTCCCGAGCAGGAGGGCCCAACCAAAGCAGCCTCAGAAGGGAAACGTTAGTATCACGTGGGACTCCCAAGGGCCATCCAGCCCTGCCCCATCCTCCCGAGCAGGAAGGCCCAACCAAAGCAGCACCACAAGATGCCTGTACAACCTCTGCGGAAGACTCACTTTGGGCAAGGAGCTGCGGATGCCGACCACCAGGCTGGATGCTTGCCTCGGCAACTCAGTCTTGCGCTCAGTGACGGTCACCAGTTGGGGCGGCATTGACCCCAAGGCATTCTCTCGATCCCAAGTCTCAGGCTGAAATGGAAAACAAAGAGGTGTAAAGAGCAGCCCAGAAGTCCTGGCAGAAGAGGCATTTTTCAGGCGCGTTCATTACCATTGGCCTTTTTAAAAAAAGAAAGTAAAATGATGTACTTGGTCAAGATGGACAAATTAACATGTTTACTAAAAAAAAGGGACACTGGAAAAAAAATTGAAAGACTGGAACCCTTTTATTTACTTTTTGCACGAGGAAGAAAAGGACTTGCCGATTCTGAAGAATAATTAGAAGTGTTTTCTTTGGTTTGAGAAAGGAGTCAACATTGAGAGGCCTAGGCCCTAGAGCACGGTTTTGGACTTCAACTCCCACAATTCTTGGTCTTAGGCCCTTTCCTTTTCCTTTCCTTTTACTATTTGAAGTAGTTTGTGTGTGTAGGTAACACTGGGGATCATTCTTAGAAACAAGGAGTCCTCGGTGGCGCAGTGGGTTAAACCCCTGTGCTGGCAGGACTGAAGACCGATAGGTCACAGGTTTGAATCCAGGGAGAGTGCGGATGAGCTCCCTCTATCAGCTCCAGCTCCTCATGTGGGGACATGAGAGAAGTCTCCCACAAGGATGATAAAACATCAACACATCCGGGTGTCCCCTGGGCAACGTTGTTGCAGACAGCCAATTCTCTCACACCAGAAGCGACTTGCAGTTTCTCAAGTCGCTCCTGACACGACAAAAAAAAAAATCTTAGAAACAACAGTCCATAGTCCAATGGAGTCTAATGGCTTCTGTACAGCATACTGTTCCTGCATTGAAGTCTGAAACACACAGTTCTTACCGAAGTCTAAACTGATCTGTTTCTAAAATGGAGTCTGAGTCCTGAACAATCCCAGACCTGATCACATGGTCTGCAGCCCCTCTCACAACTCTTTAACACAGAGAGTTTAAAAAAATTGTATTGTCGAAGGCTTTCATGGCCGGAATCACTGGGTTGTTGTAGGGTTTTTTGGGCTGTATGGCCATATTCTAGAGGCATTCTCTCCTGAGGTTTTGCCTGCATCTATGACAAGCATCCTCAGTGGTTGTGAGGTCTGTTGGAAGTAGGAAAATGGGTATATATATCTGTGGAATGACCAGGGTGAGACAAAGGACTCTTGTCTGCTGGAGCTAGGTGTGAATGTTTCAGCTGACCATGAAAGGCCATGAAAGCCTTCGACAATACATTGATTAGGTTTTTTCGGGCTATACGGCCATGTTCTAGAGGCATTCTCTCCTGACGTTTCTCCTGCATCTATGGCAAGCATCCTCAGAGGTAGTGAGGTCTGTTGGAAGTAGGAAAATGGGTATATATATCTGTGGAATGACCAGGGTGAGACAAAGGACTCTTGTCTGCTGGAGCTAGGTGTGAATGTTTCAGCTGACCATGAAAGGCCATGAAAGCCTTCGACAATACATTGATTAGGTTTTTTCGGGCTATACGGCCATGTTCTAGAGGCATTCTCTCCTGACGTTTCTCCTGCATCTATGGCAAGCATCCTCAGAGGTAGTGAGGTCTGTTGGAAGTAGGAAAATGGGTTTATATATCTGTGGAATGACCAGGGTGAGACAAAGGACTCTTGTCTGCTGGAGCTAGGTGTGAATGTTTCAGCTGACCATGAAAGGCCATGAAAGCCTTCGACAATACATTGATTAGGTTTTTTCGGGCTGTACGGCCATGTTCTAGAGGCATTCTCTCCTGACGTTTTGCCTGCATCTATGGCAAGCATCCTCAGAGGTTGTGAGGTCAGTTGGAAGTAGGAAAATGGGTTTATATATATGTGGAATGACCAGGCTGGGACAAAGGACTCTTGTCTGCTGGAGCTAGGTGTGAATGTTTCAGCTGACCATGAAAGGCCATGAAAGCCTTCGACAATACATTGATTAGGTTTTTTCGGGCTGTACGGCCATGTTCTAGAGGCATTCTCTCCTGACGTTTCTCCTGCATCTATGGCAAGCATCCTCAGAGGTAGTGAGGTCTGTTGGAAGTAGGAAAATGGGTTTATATATATGTGGAATGACCAGGCATTCTCTCCTGACGTTTCGCCTGCATCTATGGCAAGCATCCTCAGAGGTTGTGAGGTCTGTTGGAAGTAGGAAAAATTGGGTTTATATGGAATATATACATACCCTGGTCATTCTACAGATATATAAACCCATTTTTCCTAGTTCCAACAGACCTCACAACCTCTGAGGATGCTTGCTAGATGTAGGCGAAACGTCAGGAGAGAATGCCTCTAGAACATGGCCATACAACCTGAAAAAACCTACAACAACCCAGTTAAAGAAGGGCAAACAAATACACACACATACAATACAGTGCACAATCTGAATTATACACATAACAAATAACTAGTGGAGGCTTGAGAAGGTTACTATTTCCAACATAAAGTAGTTATTCTCCTCCAGAAGCTTCATTTTTGTGGCTGCCACAAACTAGGTTGAATTAATTGAGACTTGGTGAGGTATTCATTGAAAAATGAGAGCAAAATGTGCTGCAGGATGTGTCACAAATATTAAATATTAAGTGGGTATTATTGATTACAAAAGTGTGAGTCAAGCATTGAAAGTGTTAGTAGGCCATAGCCTGTTAGAGTCAGTGAGCCAAAGCTAGCGTCAGCCTGAGGAGAGTGAGTAGGCCAAAGCCTGTTAGTGTTAGTTAGTTAGTAAATAAATAAATAATCAAGTTGGCCAATTGAAATATTCACACCTACCTCAAGCAGACAAAGAGTTCTTTCTCACACTCTGGACTTTCTACAATATACATAAACCCCATTTGCCTTGTTTAAAACACACCTCACAACCTCTGAGGATGCCTGCCATAGATGCAGGTGAAACGTCAGGAGAGAATGCTTCTGGAACATGGCCATACAGCCCGGAAAACCTACAACAACCCAGTAATTGCATCCATAAAAGCCTTCGGCAATACATTCGTCTGTGTGTTTTTGTTCTTTTCATCACTGAGCCCCTGGTGGCGCGGTGGGTTAAACCCCTGTGCCGGCAGGACTGAAGACCGACACGTCGCAGGTTCAAATCCGGGGAGAGTGCAGATGAGCTCCCTCTGTCAGCTCCAGCTCCTCATGCGGGGGCATGAGAGAAGCCTCCCACAAGGATGAGAAAACATCAAACATCCAGGTGTCCCCTGGGCAACGTCATTACGGACAGCCAATCCTCTCACACCAGAAGCGACTTGCAATTTCTCAAGTCGCTCCTGACACAACAAAAAAAATCACTTTGGGTTATTGGTGCTGGGTCACACTGCTGCTAATAAGTTACTCTGCTGTGCATTTATGAGGAGGGTCTTTGTTGTTAAGCCCGCTCGTCCAACAGGATGTTAACTGCAAAACAAATTTTGTGCACTCAGTTCTTGTGGGTTTTTTCGGGCTATATGGCCATGTTCTAGAACATGGCCATATAGCCCGAAAAAACCCACAAGAACTGAGTGATTCCAGCCATGAAAGCCTTCAACAAAATTTTGTGCAGTTTAATAAACTTTTCCTTGTTATTAGGAAATGACATTTATAACCCAGGATCCAAAATTGTGTTACATAGTGAAATCCAAGGCAAGGAAGCCACGGACTGAGAGGGGGTCATGGGGAAGAGTATAGGAGCCAGTGCATTCAGTGACATACAAGTAGAAAGAAGTCAAAACTGTTTAGGAATCTATGGCGAAGGAGGAGAGAAGGTCAGGACAACGGCTGTCTCCACTGCCCTCCAGCGACCAGAACGGCAAACATCTCTCTGCTGAACATGAAATCCCCGTTGCTCTTGGCCAGTATTCTCAACCTTCCTAACGCCACGACCCGTTAATACAGTTCTTCCATGCGGGGACATGAGAGAAGCCTCCCACAAGGATGGTAAAACATCAAAACAATCCAGGCATCCCCTGGGCAACAGCCAATTCTCTCACACCAGAAGCGACTTGCAGTTTCTCAAGTCACTCCAGTCATGAAAAAAAAATGTTGTGGTGTCCTCCAATTATAAAATTATTTTTGTAAGAACAGTAGAGTCTTGCTTATACAACATAAATGGGCCAGCATAACATTGTATAAGTGAAAATGTTGGATAACAAGGAGGGATTAAGGAAAAGCCTATTAAACGTCAAATGATGTTATGATTTAGCAAATTAAGCATCAAAACATCATGCTTTACAACAAACTGAGTTTTGGAGTTGTAGTTCACCTACATCCAGAGAGCACTATGGTCTCAAACAATGATGGATCTGGACCAAATCCTGGCATGAATACTCAATATAACCAAATGTGAACACTGGTGGGGTTTGAGGAAAATAGACCTTGACATTTGGGAGTTGTCGCTGCTGGGATTTATAGTTCACCTACAATCAAAGTGCATTCTGAACTCCACCAACAATGGAATTGAACAAAACTTGGCACACAGAACTCCAATGACCAACAGAAAATCCTGGAAGGGTTTGGTGGGCATTGACCTTGAGTTTTGGATTTGTAGGTGAACTACAACTCCAAAACTCAAGGTCAATGCCCACCAAACCCTTCCAGGATTTTCTAATGGTCATGGGAGTTCTGTATGCCAAGTTTGGTTCAATTCCATTGTTGGTGGAGTTCAGAATGCTTTTTGATTGTAGGTTAACTATAAATCCCAGCAACTACAATTCTCAAATGATATAATCAATCTCCCACAACCCCATCAGTACTCAAATTTGGGGATACTGTATTGGGTATTTGTGCCAAATTTGGTCCAGTGAATGAAAATACATCCTGCATATCAGCTATTTACATTATGATTCATAACAGTAGCAAAATTACAGTTATAAAGTAACAACAAACATAATGTATTGTTGAAGACTGGAATCATTGGATTGTTGTAGGTTTTTCAGGCCATATGGCCATGTTCTAGAAGCATTCTCTCCTGACATTTCACCTGCACCTATGGCAGGCTTCCTCAGAGGTTGTGAGGTCTCACAACCATAGATGCAAGTGAAACGTCAGGAGAGAATGCTTCTACAACATGGCCATATAGCCCGAAAAACCTACAACAACCCAGAAAGGAGCAAGAAGAGGGTGCAGCAGCAGCCTAACGTTTAAATTGGGAGTCAGGTAGACAACCTTGGCAGGCCTTATTTTAGGTACTCCTGCTCTAATTGGTGCTGGGCTGCAGCTCCCAGCATTCCTTAACCTTTGCTGGGAGCTGTAGTCCCACAACACAGTTTGACATCCCTGCGATAAAGGTTATTCATTTCCCAAAGTGAGGCATCTCAGGCTCAGGGGGGAAACCGGACTGGTTTGCTTCTCTTGGGAACTTACAGCTACCTGGCAATGGCAGTCAAGTGAAAGAGCCAAAGAGTCTATTTGCACAATGTTAGGGCTGAGAGTTGGGTCTGATTTCTTCAAGTCCAGTGCTCAGATTGCAAATGTACCTTCTGTATTGTCATTTTAAAAAAAAGTCTCTGAGGAACCCCAGGACTCTCTGTGTGCATTTGGATTATCAGAAAGTGAAGGAATCGCTGTCTCTGCTATTTGCTCAAAAAGTTTTGGATTTTCAGAGATTTCAAATGTTGCAGGCTCAACCTCTAATGACATCTGGCAAATACAGCAAAAAAATCTTTCTGTCAGTCAGTCAGTCTGCCAGTTCATCTTTCCATCTATCCATCCACCCATCTGTCCATCTATCTATCTGCCTATTCATCCACCCATCTATCTATCCATCCATCCATCTGCCTATCTATTTTATCTATCTGTCCATCCATCCATCCATCCATCCATCCATTTATCTGCCTATCTATTTTATCTGTCCATTCATCTATCTGCTTATCTATCTATCATCTATCCATCCATCCATCCATCCATCTGCCTACCTAATTTATCTATCTGTCCATCCATCTATCTGCTTATCTATCTATCATCTATCTATCTATCTATCTATCTATCTATCTATCTATCTATCTATCTGCCTATCTATTTTATCTATCTGTCCATCCATCTATCTGCCTATCTATCTATCATCTATCCATCTATCTATCTATCTATCTATCTATCTATCTATCATCTATCCAACCAACCATCCATCCATCCATCCATCCATCCATCCATCTGCCTATCCATCCATCTGCCTATCTATTTTATCTATCTGTTCATCCATCTATCTGCCTGCCTGCCTGCCCATCTATCTATCTATCTATCTATCTATCTATCTATCTATCTATCATCCATCCATCCATCCATCCATCCATCCATCCGCTTATCCATCCATCCATCTATCCGCCTATCTGTCTGTCTATCTATCTATCTATCTATCTATCTATCTATCTATCTATCCATCCATCCATCCATCCATCCATCCATCCATCCATTAATTCATCCATCTGCCTATCTGTCTGTCTGTCTATCCATCCATCTGCTGAACTATCTCTCTCTCTCTCTCTTTACCTACCTCTCTATCTACCATCTATCTGCCTATCTATCTACCCATTCATCTGCCCATCTATTTTCCTGTCTGTCTGTCTATCTGTCTTCATATGTTTTCCATTAGGCAATAATAACTAATGAAGTGTCAAGATGAATTTTCAAATTGACTCTACCAGCATATCCAATATTTTCAGCCTTCTCAATGGTAAAATTTAAATAATTCCCTACATGTTGTCCTCTGTCCCTGTGACATTACCTCTATCTGTGGCCATATTAATATGTCGCAGTTTGGCCACGAAGAATCCCTACCACCTTTGTCCTGAACCTGTCCTTAGCTTCAAGCACCGAGATGGAAATGAGATTCTAAGAGATGCATTGAGTGATCTATGTAAAGTGGTTGTCCCCTTGCAGCAGGTCAGCCCCCCCCCCCCCCCGGTGCCCCTCCTCACCTGCAAGGCCTCAGCCTCCTGGTTAGGCTTCTCTGGACAGGTCTTTGGGACACCATTGCCCAGGCTCCTGGACAGATGTACAGCCTTCCCATCCTCCTCATAAGCAGAGAGCAAGCTCAGCTCATAGCACTCCTGGATATCTGAAAGAGAGGCCCAGAAGAGGAGCAACTAAAGCTACCATATTGACTAGAGACTGCTGCACCATCGAATCGAATGGCACCTCAATTTCCAAAACTCTGAAAACAAAACAAAACAAAAAAAAAAGGATTTGGTGCCAAATGTCATGCGCAGTGGTGAAAGGTGCTCTCTTTGCAATGTAGAACACCAAAGCTTCCATCAATGGAAAAGAAAAACTTGGGGTGCATCTATGCTATGGAATTAATTCACTTTCATTGCCTTGGTTCAATGCTATGGAGTCATAGAGCTGCAGTTTTGCAAGACCTTGAGCCTTCTCTGCCAAAGAAAGCTGATGTATCACCAAACTACAATCCAAGGAACCATTGTATTGAGCTGTGGCCATCAAATGAGACATTAGGACCCTCAAAGAGGAGCTCCTGAAGCAGCTTTCCATTTTGCTCAGCACTAAAATGACCATATGATTAGAATCTAATGCACACTTTAATTTGGGGGAGGTAATTTTGCCACACACAAAAAAGGTAAGCATTAGATTCGAATACATAGAGTACTTTGGACATTCAGGTGTCTCTTTTGCTTTTGACAGAGGGACCATTTGCTGGACACAGAGTTCTGGAGAACGTTGACCAAATCCTGGATGATTTTGCTTGACCTTCCCTGGATAACTTTCCATCTAGTCCCTCTTGGATCTTGATGCCCAGAATGAGACATAGTATCATTCCAAGCAGAATAGAGTGGGAACTTGACTTCCCTCCATATTGACACTGGAGAACTTTGACCAAATCCTGGATCATTTTGCTTGACCTCCCCTGGACACCTTCCATCTTGCCCTTCATGGATATTGATGACAAGAAAGGAACATAATATCATTCCAAGCAGAATAGAGTGAGACCTTGACTTCCTCCCTCTTGACACTATGCTCCTATTGAGGTAGCCCAGCATCGCACTGGGTTTCTAAGCTGCCAAATCACAGTCTTGGTTTATCTTCACCTACACTGCAATCCCCAGTGGATTAAAGACACATTTATTATTCCAAAGCAGAAGAGAGTTGGGCTACAATTTCCCTCTATCCTCCTATGGATGTAGCTCAGAATGGCATGGGCTTTTGGGGCTGCTGCATCACATTATTGGCTCATATTTAGGCTGTGATCTTAGACTCTGTAATCATTTCCAGGGTGAGTTGTGTGAGATTTCTCAAATGACAATGGATACAATCCCCAGATGCACAAGGCTTGTTAACCTTTCTCTCCAAACTATTTCACATCTGGAAGCCCCTCTGTCCCTTTGGGAAATGGCAGCTCTCTTTTCCTTCCTGGAAGATATCCTCATCTTATTTTAAAGTGTGTGTGTGTGTGTGAGATGGAGAAACAACCTTAATCTCTGGGTTGTTGTAGGTTTTTTTGGGCTATATGGCCATGTTCTAGAGGCATTCTCTCTTGACGTTTCGCCTGCATCTATGGCAAGCATCCTCAGAGGTAGTGAGGAGTAATGTGTTTGGTACTACATTATTATTATTATTATTATTATTATTATTATTATTATTATTATTATTATGTTTATTCTACTACTTTTGTTTTCAGCACGTTGGCCCCTGAGCTCTCTTTGGATGCTTTGACATTGTCAAATTAATGCAGTTTGTCACTGCATTATTATTATTATTATTTGATACATGACAATATTAGTACACAGCAAACAAGATCACTATGCTAGTATGGTCGAAGGCTTTCATGGCTGGAATCACTGGGTTGTTGTAGGCTTTCCAGGTTATATGGCCATGTTCTAGAGGCATTCTGTCCTGACGTTTCACCTGCATCCATGGCAAGCATCCTCAGAGGTAGTGAGGTCTGTTGGAAGTAGGAAAATGGGTTTATATATCTGTGGAATGACCAGGGTGGGACAAGGACTCTTGTCTGCTGGAGCTAGGTGTGAATGTTTCAACTGACCACCTTAATTAGCATTTGATGGCTTGGCAGTGCCTTAGGGAATCTTTTGTTGAGAGGTAATGCTAGCTTTCGTATCTGGTCACACGTCAGACACATCCCAAGTGTCTAGGACTGTGTAATGTATTTGTGAATAATGCAAGCAGATCCAAGTAGGGTGGCCTTTTGCAGCTGACTACCTCTGAGGATGCTTGCCGTAGATGCAGGCAAAACGTCAGGAGAGAATGCCTCTAGAACATGGCCATATAGCCCGAAAAATACTACTACAACACAGTGATTCCGGCCATGAAAGTCTTCGACAATAAAACCATAATCTCTTTCCAAAATTGTTCCTTGTTGCAGAACTTTTGGAGAGCAAGCTGCAAAAGCCTTGGAAAACAGACGAGCAGATTTACTCGTGGATTAGGGTCCCCTTCATCAGTCATATGATCCTTTTTCTCACTGCCAGGACACTTGTGTAATCATGTAAAAAAAAAAAGTATCATGTCGCCAATATTTTCATTAATGGCCAGGGCTAAGAAGGAAAGAATATCACAATTTGTTTTCCCTGCATCCAGTTAGGAAATGAAATGCACAACCCAGGAACAAAAATCATGGTACATAGTGTTAGAGATGAGGTCCCTCAAAAAGGAGCTCCAGACGCAACTTCCCCTTTGGCTTTGGCTCAACACTAAGATGACTGTATGACGTGAATCAAATGCACATCCTAATTTTGAGGAGGCCATGGAGCCCAATAAGGTGAGCATCAAATAAATATAGTAATTTCCTCCTTGGAGAAACGGCTCCCAAAACATGCCAGGTGAACCATGTCCCTCTCTGGTTCTTACCCAATAGTGCCTGGAAGAGCTCGCTTTTGAAGATGTGGAGGACCTTCTCGAGGGAGACCTGCAGTGGCTCTTCTGCCGGGGAGCAGAGGGTGCCTTGATAGCGAGAGAGGATCTCCACCGCGCGGCGAGTGTCTGCCAAGACAAGGCCGGAGGGCATGGCGCCTTTCAAATCCAGGGCCCAAAAGGTGGATTAAAGACAGCTACAATACCAGAAAATAGTTGTTTCCTTGCAGGTCAAAGATCCCAAGACACCATGCGGCACACCATTATGATAATGAGTATGTTTATTCTACTACTTTTGCTTTCAGCACAAGTTGGCTCCTGAGCTTTCTTTGTGTGCATCTACTGTAGGATAAATGCAGTTTGGCACCATTATTATTATTATTATTATTATTATTATTATTATTTATTCTACTACTTTTGCTTTCAGCACAAGCTTCCCCCGAGCTCTCTTTGGGTGCATCAACATTGTTGGATTAATGCAGTTCGGTACTGCTTTAATTATTATGATGATTATTATGATTATTGTTTATTCTTCTACTTTTGCTTTCAGCATAAATTGACCCCCAAACTTTCTTTGGATGCATGTACTGTAGGATTAATGCAGTTTGGCACCACTTTGTTTATTATTATTATTATGTTTATTATGTTTATTATGTTTATTCTACTACTTCTGCTTTCACCACAAGTTGGTCCCTGAGCTCTCTTTGGGTTCATCTAGGAGCCTTCTAATCAAGGCGAAAGAAGAAAGCGCAAAAGCCGGGTTGCAGCTAAACGTCAAAAAATAAAACCCAAGATTATGGCAACAAGAATGATTGACAACTGGAAAATAGAGGGAGAAACCGTGGAGGCCGTGACAGACTTTGTATTTCTAGGTGCAAAGATTACTGCAGATGCAGACTGTAGCCAGGAAATCAGAAGACACTTACTTCTTGGGAGGAGAGCAATGTCCAATCTCGATAAAACAGTAAAGAGTAGAGACATCAGACTGGCAACAAAGATCCGCCTAGTCAAAGCCATGGTATTCCCTGTAGTAACCTACGGATGTGAGAGCTGGACCTTAGGGAAGGCTGAGTGAAGGAAGATCGATGCTTTTGAGCTGTGGTGTTGGAGAAAAGTTCTGAGAGTGCCTTGGACTGCGAGAAGATCCAACCAGTCCATCCTCCAGGAAATAAAGCCCGACTGCTCACTGGAGGGAAAGATACTAGAGACAAAGTTGAAGTACTTTGGCCACATCATGAGGAGACAGGAAAGCCTAGAGAAGACAATTATGCTGGGGAAAGTGGAAGGAAAAAGGAAGAGGGGCCGACCAAGGGCAAGATGGATGGATGGCATCCTTGAAGTGACTGGACTGACCTTGAGGGAGCTGGGGGTGGTAACGGCCGACAGGGAGCTCTGGCGTGGGCTGGTCCATGAGGTCACGAAGAGTCGGAGACGACTGAACGAATGAACAACAACAAGGATTAATGCAGATTGGAACCGCTTTATTAATTATGATTATGATGATGTTTATTCTACTACTTTCACTTTCAGCACCAGATTAACCCTGAGCTCTCTTTGAATTAATGCAGTTTGTCACTGCATTATTATTATTATTATTATTATTATTATTATTATAGACATAACAATATTAGTACACAGCAAACAAGATCACTATGCTAGCTTTTGTATTTGATCACACGTCAGACACATCCCAAGTGTCTAGGACTGCTTAATATATTGGTGAATAATGCATGCAGATCCAAGTAGGGTTGCTTTTTGCAGCTGACAGATGATAATTTTGTCAGTGCCGATTGTTGTTTATAAGTGCAGGCCAAGGTCTTTAGGTACTGCACCAAGTGTGCTGATCATCACTGGGACCAACTTTACTGGCTTGTCTTTGCAGTACGATCTTTAAATCCTCATATCTTGTAACCTTTTCCAGATTATTATTATTATTATTATTATTATTGACACAAAAGCACAGTATGTCATAGCAAACGAGATCTATATGCTGGATTTCGTATCACAAAATCATAAGTCGAACACTTCCCAAGCGTCTAGGACTCTGTGATGTTTATTACTATTATTATTATTATTATTATTATTATTATTATTATTATTATTATTATGTTTATTTCTACCCTGATTTTTATCTCCACAAAGGCCCCTTCCAACTGTATAAAATTCCCATTGAACTGGGTTATATGACAGTGTGGATTCAGATAATCCAGTTCAAAGCCGATATTGTAGATTATCTGCCTTGATATTCTGGGTTATATGGCTGTGTGAAAGGGAACTCAAAGCGGCTTACATTAAAAGCCTTTCAATATCATTTAAAATATACAAATATACAAGCATAAAAACAGAATGAAACACCACTGGTATTTTTTTTTAATTGCAGTTAAAATCCATCAAAACTTGCAGTTAAAATCCATCAGAGGTAAAAACCACAGAAGCCCTTTCCTTGATCTTAAAAACTCTCTTATTTAAAAGCCAGCCTGGATGAAAAGGTTTTAGCCTGCAGATGGAAGGACTTTACTGTTACAGAATTATGGGAGTTGTAGTTTTACAAGGATCCTCTGCCAAAAGGGCATAACCTTGCGCCATGGTGGTTCAAGAGATGCTGAATTACACTAAGTCTGTTGCATAGATGCACCCAGGGTCATGACAACAAATGCAAGGTTGTTGTGCACCACAGCCTCCAACCAATACTTCCCAAGGAAACCTCCTTTCCCAAGCAAAGCACAATGGAAGGAGGGAGATATAGATATAGATACATACATATATACACACATACACATATAGTATGAAAGTCTTATAAAGGGTTGGTTTAACTCTTGGTTTACTAGTAAAATTGAATGACCATGTGGCGAAAGGACGCCTGTCTCAAAAGCATGTCCTCAACATGAAAAGTTCTGAATGTTCTGCTCTACGGCGAATCCAACCCACGCAGCAAGTAGACAGTGCTTCACCTGTTGAACCTCTGCCTGATGTTCAATCTTTAATAGTTCAGAGGCAGTCCTATAAGAACTGAAAGGTACAACAACAACAACAAGGAAGATATTCTATGCTTTGTAGGGATTTCAGGCAGTGGAGCAAGAAAGAAGAAAGTTTGTGCCTGTTGAGCTTCTGCCTGAAATGCAATAATAGCTCAGGGTCAGCTCTGAGAAGAGAGAGGTCAAGGAAGGGAAAGATTCAACTCAAAGGAGGTTTTCAGCAATGCAACTAGAAGAAAAGAAAGAAGAAAGCGCTGCACCGGTTGGGCGTCTGCCTGAAGTTCAATGTTTAATGGTTCAGAGCTAGTCCTGACAGCTAGAGCTGCAAACCCAGTATGCAACTAGTAAATAAAAAGAATGAAGTGCTGCATAATCTATATAAATAAAAATGTAATGTTCGTTTGTGGGATTAACAGAACTCAAAAACCATTGGATGAATTGACACCCAATTTGGACACAAGACACCTCTCAGGCCAACGAGTGACCATCACTCATGAAATACTGAAAAACACAGCAGAAGAGACTTTAAAAGCCAAAAAACAAAAAATACATTACAACACATGTGCAAAGCCACATATATATACACAAACACACATATAGGTAGATGCATGCGCAAAGCCACTACATATACGCAAGCACACATATATACACATATATATACACATATATGCATATATGCACACACAAAACACACACAGGAAGGATGAAGGAAGGAAGAAGAGAAGGAGAGAGAAAAAGAGGGAAAGAAGAAGGGAAGGAAGGAAAGAAAGAAAGGTAGAAAAGAAGGGAAGGAATTAAAAAAGTTAAAGAAGGAAGGAAAGAGAGAGTCTGAAGAAAGGAGAGAAGGAACAGAAGAGGGAAGGAAAGAGACAAGGAAGGATGGAACCAAAGAGCAAAGGAAGCGAAAAAAGAAACAGAGAAGGAAGGAAGATGGGAAAGAAAAAGAGGGAAGGAAGGAAAGAAAGAGAGAGGGAAGGAAGGAAGGAAGGAAGGAAGGAAGGAAGGAAGGAAGGAAGGAAGGAGAGAAAGAGGGAGAGAAGGTTGGCCACAGCAACGCATGGCGGGTACAGCTAGTTAATTATATATATGTATATATGTGTGTTTATATATATGGGTCAGTTGGCCACATATCGGCTGGTCGCGTCTCGCTGCCCCGCATCTGCAGACACCCTTCGGATGGAGAACAAAGGCCTTCTGTCTCAGACCCCAAAATGGGGGCAGCTCCTTCCACTAACTCCCAGTGAGGGTCTGGAGACCCCAGAACAAGGGCCCTGTGTTTGAAGACCCAAAGCCTAGCCTTTCTCCCAATAAACCTAGCCTTTCTCCCAATGAGACCCTCCTTCCTTGACTCCAAGTCCCTGCCCATTAGATACAGAACTTGGAGACATTCCTTCTCATTTGGATTACAACTCCCAGCACAACTGACTTTTTTTGAGGAGGTGGGATTCTGGGAGTTGTGATCTAAACAAGAAGGAGCTCCGCCTGGAAGAAATCCTTTTTTTGTTGGGGCCAAAGGGAAGCAAACACCCAAGGCAGGAAAGAAGTTGTTCATAATATTAAAGTTGTGTCGGGCTCTCCTGCTTCCAAAATGATGGAAGTGGTTCTATGGCAAAGCTTTCAAAACTGTGTGTCCGAATGCATGAGTATATATATACTAGCTGTACCCACCACACGTTGCTGTGGCCAACCTTCCCTCCCTCTTTCTCTCCTTCTTTCTTACTCTCCTTCCTTTCCTTATTTTCTTTCCTTCTCTCCTTCCTTCCTTCTCTTCCTCTTCCCTTCCTTTCCCCCTTTTCTTTCTTCCTTCTCTATTCTTGGACTGCAACTCCCAGCAGTCCTCCTGATTGATCTACCTACCAATCTATCTTTATCCTAGCTATCTTATCTATCTGGAGGATTGATGGGAGTTGCAGTCCAGGAATAGGAAATTGGAAATATGCAGGGATTGGGATGCTCTCAAAGAGATCCAAGGAAAAGAAAGCTTGCAGCTTGGAAGCAGTGCATTTGGATCCTCCTCCTCTCCTAAAGGGATGCTGGTCTAGAAGATGCTGGGAGCTGTAGTCTGGAAGAGAGTGTGGATATGCTGTTGTGTGTTTTGTTTGCCAGGGGGAGTCGTTTTGCGCATGCGCTGTAGTGTCTTTTGGTTTTTTTTGTTTTTTAAGTCCCTTCCGCTGTATTTTTCAGTGTTTTTATGAGTGATGGTCACTCATTGGCTCGATAGGTGTCTTGTGTCCAAATTTGGTGACAATTTGTCCAGTGGTTTTTGAGTTCTGTTAATCCCACAAACAAACATTGCATTTTTATTTATATAGACTAGCCGTCCCCTGCCACACGTTGCTGTGGCCCAGTCTGTGTATATGTATTTTGTGTGTGTATATATATGTATGTTTGTATGTTTGTGTCTATTTTTGTGTGTTTGTGTATAGATGTGATTTCGCACATGCATTGTAATGTATTTTTTTGGGGGGGGGGTGGCATTTAAAGTCACTTCTGCTGTGTTTTTCAGTGTTTTATGAGTGATTGTCATTTATTGGCATGAGAGGTGTCTTGTGTCCAAATTTGGTGTCGATTCGTCCAGTGGTTTTGGAGTTATGTTAATCCCACAAACGAACATTACATTTTTATTTGTGTAGACTAGCCGTCCCCTGCCACAGGTTGCTGTGGCCCTCAGAAAACAGAGGAATTTCAGGCATGAAACAATAGACAGAAGAGGCATATGGAAGGGACACTGATAGATGGAAAAGAAGGTAGATAGATAGAACATAGATAGGTAGGTAGATGGATGGATGGTCAGACAGACAGACACACATATTTAAGGGCCAAAGGGGGTTGGACTGGATGGCCTTTGGGCTCCCTTCCAACTGGTTGGCCTTCTGTCGGGTAGGTGTTGATTGTGTCTTCTTTTACCGCCCAATGAGGTTGGACTCAGGCATGCAGCCGGGGGAGGGGCTTCAGCCCCCCCCCCCCCAAATTCTCATGGTGGTCTGCGAAAAGGCCTTACTGGTACATTATTTAAACTGTTATGTTTATTCATATCATGATCTGATCACCATACTCAATATATCCCATATGCATGGGGGTATTGGGGTAATGATACAAAAGGTTTGCTAGGGTAGACCCTCTTTCACTCAGACTCACCCCCCTCCCCCCGAATCAAACTCAGCTCCCCCTGAATCAACATCCTGGCTGCGGGCCTGGTTGGACTGGATGGCCTTTGAGGCTCCTTTCCAACTGGATGGCCATCTGTTGGGAGGGCTTTGATGGTGTCTTCCTTTGCTGTAAAAAGTGGTTGGGCTGGATGGCCTATGGGACCCCTTTAACTACCATGGCTCAATGCTGTGGAATAATTCAATGGTGTAGACCAGGTAGCGGCAGACTTTGGCCCTCCAGGGGTTTTGGACTCCAACTCCCACAATTCCTAACAGCCTTCCTAACAGCCTTTTAGGGTTGTAGTTGTTTTGTCGCAGTGTTTTTTGGTGTTTTTATGAGTGATGGTCACTCGTTGGCCTGATAGGTGTCTTGTATCCAAATTTGGTGTCAATTCGTCCAGTGGTTTTTGAGTTATGTTAATCCCACAAATGAACATTACATTTTTATTTATATAGAGATTTACTGACTTATGTTTTACTGCTATTGTTATGATTTTATTGATGTTAATGTTTTAATATATATATTTTTTGTATTTTGTGGCATTGAATTTTGCCCTGTAAACTGCCTCGAGTCGCCGCAAGGCTGAGAGGGGTGGTATACAAATAAAGTAAATAATAATAATGATTATTATAAATGGTTGGTTTAACCCTTTGGTTTTGTTTTGTTTTTTGGGGGTTTTTTTGTCGTGTCAGGAGCGACTTGAGAAACTGCAAGTCGCTTCTGGTGTGAGAGAATAGGCCGTCGGCAAGGACGTTGCCCAGGGAACGCCCGGATGATTTGATGTTTTTATCATCCTTGTGGGAGGCTTCTCTCATGTCCCCGTATGAGGAGCTGGAGCTGATAGAGGGAGCTCATCCTCCTCTCCCCGGATTTGAACCTGCGACTGGTTGGTCTTTAGTCCTTCCGGCACAGGGGTTTAACCCACTGCGCCACCAGGGCTCCAACCCTTTGGTTTGCTAGTAAAACAGAATGACCGTGTCGCGGAAGGATGCATACCACAAAAGCATGTCATGAAAAGTTCAGAAAGTTCTTCTCTATGGCGAATCCCAGCTATGAAGCAAGTAGAAAGTGCTGCACCTGTTGAACTTCTGCCTGAGATTCAATGTTTAATAGTTCAGAGCCAGTCCTGAAGAACTGAAAGGAACAACAACAACAAAAAGGAAGTGATTCTATGCTCTGTTGGGATTTCAGGTGGTGTAGAAAGAAAGAAGAAAAGTTTGCACCTGTTGAGCTTCTGCCTGAAATTCAGTAAGAGCTCAGGGCCAGCTCTGTTGGACAGAGAAGCACAAACCCAGAAGGGAGAGCTTCAATGCTCTATCTATGGGACTTTCGAGGAATGCAACTAGTAAACAAAAAGAAGGATGTGCTACACCGGTTGGTCTTCAGCCTGAAATCAATTAATTCATCATTGAGGGCTTGTCACTAACCCAGGTAGGAGGAAGGGAAGGATTGTAGGGTCTTTTTTCAAGCAATGCAAAGAAGAAAAGTTTGCACCTGTTGAGCTTCTGCCTGAAATTCAATAAGAGCTCAGGGCCAGCTCTGATGGACAGAGAAGCACAAACCCAGAAGGGAGAGCTTCAATGCTCTCTCTATGGGATTTTCGAGGAATGCAACTAGTAAACAAAAAGAAGGATGTGCTGCACCGGTTGGGATTCAGCCTGAAATCAATCAATTCATCGTTGAGGGCTTGTCACTAACCCAGGTAGGAGGAAGGGAGGGATTGTAGGATCTTTACAAGCAATGCAAAGAAGGAAGAGCTAGACCTGTTGAACTTCTGCCTGAAGCTCAACAAGTAAATACTTTTAGAGCCAGGCCTGAAGAATAAAGAGGAGAAGGATGGGAGAGATTCTATGTTCAGAGGTATTTTTTAAGCAATGCATTTAGAAGAAAAGAAAGAAGAGCTGCTCCTGTTGAATGTCTGCATGAAGCTACTAGAGTAGATTCTAAAGAAAAAGGAGGAAGTGCTGCACCGGTTGGGCTTCTGCCTGAAAGCTTGATAGTTAAGAGTCCAAAGGAAAGAGAGAAACGCCTCTCTATTAGGGAGAAAGGAAGAGGGTTAAGGAACTCGGAGGAGAAAGTTGGGGAAAGTTCACTTTCGGGCTGCCGTGTAAACAGCCCCTCCCTGAAACCGAAGTGACTCCGCTTTTACCTTTCCGACGGTTCATGGTCCAGAGGGGCGGCCGAAGAGTCCCCAAGAGGGCCGCCCCAGGCAGGAAGGAAGGAGGGAGGAAAGGAAGGAGGGAGGAAGAAGGGAACGCGAAAGAGGAGAAGGAGGAGGAGTGCAGGGCAAAAGGGGCCGGCCTCCAGCTCCTCTGTCCGGGCGGGGGGACCACACTGGACTCCCAACCAAAAAGACCCCTCCTCTTGATACACGACTCTTGATATTAAATGGTTATGACATGGAAGGAAGGGAGGGAGGAAAGAAAGATGGAAGGAAAGGAAGAAGGAAGGGAGGAAAGAAATAATGAAAGAAGGGGGAACGAAAAAAAGGAAAGAAGGAAGGAAAGAAAGGAATGAAGGAAGTAAATAGAAAGGAGGAAAGAAAGGAAAGAAAGATGGGAAGGAGAGAAAGAAAGAAGGCAGGAAGGAAGAAAAGAAAGAAGGAAGGAAAGAGTGAGGGAATGATAATAAAGGAAAGAAAGAAAGTGAAAGGAAGGAAGGAAAAAAGCAGGAAAGAAAGATGGGAAGAAGGGAGGAAAGAAAGAAGGAAGCAAAGAAGGAAGGAAGGAAAGAATGAAAGAAGGAGGGAACGAATAAAGGAAGGAAGCAAAGAAGGAAGAAAAAAGGAAGGAAAGGAAGGAAGGAAAGAGAAAGAAGGAAGGAAGGAAAAAGAGGAAAGAAAGATTGGAAGAAGGAGGGAAAGAAAGAAGGCAGGAAAGAGATAGAAGGAAGGAAAAAAGGATGGAAGCAAAGAAGAAAGGAAGGAAAGAAAGAAGGAAGGAAAGTGTGAGGGAATGATAATAAAGGAAAGAAAGAAAATGAAAGGAAGAAAAGCAGGAAAGAAAGAAAGCGAAAGAAGGAAGGAAAAAAGCAGGAAAGAAAGAAAAATGGGAAGAAGGGAGGAAAGAAAGAAGGAAGCAAAGAAGGGAGGAAGGAAGGAAAGGAGGAAGGAAGGAAAGAATGAAAGAAGGAGGGAACAAAAAAAGGAAATAAGGAAGGAAGCAAAGAAGGAAGAAAGAATGAAGGAAGGAAAGAAAGGAATGAAGGAAGTAAAGAGAAAGAAGGAAGGAAAAAAGAAAGAAAGATGGGAAGGAGGGAAAGAAAGAAAGAAGGCAGGAAGGAAGGAAAGAAAAAAGGAAGGAAGGAGTGAGGGAATGATAATAAAGGAAAGGAAGAAAGCGAAAGAAGGAAGGAAAAAAGCAGGAAAGAAAGATGGGAAGGAGGGAGGAAAGAAAGAAGGAAGCAAAGAAGGAAGGAAGGAAGGAAAGGAGAAAGGAAGGAAAGAATGAAAGAAGGAGGGAACAAAAAAAGGAAAGAAAGAAGGAAGCAAAGAAGGAAGAAAGAATTAAGAAAAGAAGGAAAGGAAGGAAGGAAGGAAGAAAGAAAAAAGGAGAGAAAGATGGTAAGGAGGAGGGAAAAAAAAGCAGGAAGGCAGGAAGGAAGAAAAAAAGGAAGGAAGGAGTGAGGGAATGATAATAAAGGAAAGAAAGAAAGTGAAAGGAAGGAAAAAATAGGAAAGAAAGATGGGAGGAAGGGAGGAAAAAAAGAAAGAAGCAAAGAAAGGAAGGCAAGAAAGAAGGAAAGAAGGAAAGCAGCAAGGAAGGAAAGAGTGAGGGAATGATAATAAAAGAAAGCGAAAGGAAGCAAAGAAGGAAGGAAAAAAAGAAAGAAAGCAAGAAAGAAGGATGGAAAGAAAGAAGGAAAGAGAATGAGGAAATAAAACATTTGTAGTAAAACTTTATTTGTAGAAAGGAATGAAGGAAGGAAGCAGGCAATGGAATAGTTAAAGAGGGATTTGTGTTTCTGGGTTATCAATGTCATTTCCTAACTGGTTCTATCATAAAAACATGGGAAAAGTTTATTAAATAGCAAAAGGTTTGTTTTTGCAAGACATCCCGCAGTACATTTGGCTCTCGTTTTTCCATGAATCTCTCATTGAGTCTCAACCGAGCCAAGATAGTCTGAAGCACACAAAAACAAACTTTTACTTGGAAAAGAGTAGATCAACTCCTTTCCAAGTAAGGACCACACAATTAAACAGGAAGTCCCACTTTCAAACTGGGGACGGAACATTTTTCTGCAGGATGTCCCTTCCGCAACCAAGTTTTTGCAGTTTAATACATTTTTTCCATGATTTTAGGATATAACCAATTAGGAAATGACATTTATAACCCGGGAAAACATGTTTCATAGCGTTCTGGATCCTGACTCTGTTTCCTGAAGCATTAGTTCTCCCTTCCAGTTATCTGCATCCCATGAATCCAAGAATTGGTCCAATGCAACTTACTGTTGACAATGAACTATAAATCCCTCCAAGGTTTGCTTCCAGGAGAACACCGCTTTCTTCTTCCAGCAGGCTTTCAGGATGGGGTTACTTTTATTTGCTTTCCCCCCCACCATTCCAGAGTTTCAATGTTATTTTTAATCACAACTTTGTGGGTGTTTTCCAATCAGGTTTGTATTTATTGTATTGTCGAAGGCTTTCATGGCCGGAATCACTGGGTTGTTGTACGTTTTTTCGGGCTGTATGGGCATAGTCTAGAAGCATTCTCTCCTGACGTTTCGCCTGCATCTATGGCAAGCATCCTCAGAGGTAGTGAGGTCTGTTGGAACTAGGAAAAAGGGTTTATATATCTGTGGAATCACCAGGGTGAGACAAAGGACTCTTGTCTGCTGGAGCTAGGTGTGAATGTTTCAACTGACCACCTTGAGTAGCATACAATGGCCTGACTGTGTCTGGAGCAAGCTTTTGTTGACTGTGCCTGGAGCAAGCTTTTGTTGAGAGGTAATTAGATGTCCCTGCCTGCTTACTCTGTTGTTGTGCTGTTGCAATTTTAGTTTTTTTTAATACTGGTAGCCAAATTTTGTTCATTTTCATGGTTTCCTCCTTTCTGTTGAAATTGTCCACATGCTTGTGTATTTCAATGGCTTCTGTGTAGTCTGACATGGTGGTTGTGAGAGTGGTCCAGCATTTCTGTGTTCTCAAATACAGCATTTTATTTGAGTTCCAACAGACCTCACTACCTCTGAGGATGCTTGTCATAGATGCAGGCAAAACATCAGGAGAGAATGCCTCTAGACCATGGCCAAACAGACCGAAAAAACCTACAACAACCCTTTGTATTTATTTGTTGTGCTGTGTTTTGTAAACTGCTTTGAGTCACTTTGGAGGAAGGGAAAGAGTGGATATAAATACAATAACGAGTGCAACGTATAAGATCCCACTGTCCACAGCCTGAAAAACACCCCAAAAGACAATTTCCAAAGTCATCTGCCACTTTTTATAAAGGGATGCAATTGTAAAACTTAACTTTTATTAGTACTAATGATTTTTGTATGGCTTTGAATTCTTATTTTTTTTATCTATGCCTGCTACTTGTGTTTTACTTGACTTGAAGGAATGCAAATATTATAATAGTAAAGGTTTCCCCTGACATTAAGTCTAGTCGTGTCTGACTCAGGGCGGTGATGCTCATCTCCATTTCCAAGCCGAAGAGCCGACGTTGTCCATAGACACCTCCACGTTCATATGGCTAGCATGACTGCATAGAGAGCTGTTACCTTCCCGCCAAAGTGCTACTTTTTGATCTACTCACATTTGCATGTTTTTGAACTGCTAGGTTGGCAGAAGCTGGGGCTAACAGCGGGAGCTCACGTCGCTCCCCAGATTCGAACCGCCAACCTTTCAGTCAGCAAGTTCAGCAGCTCAGTGGCATAACCCACTGCACCATCAGAGATGGCCATCCAGCCTCTGTTTAAAAGCCTCCAAAAATGAGCTTTTTTGTGTCTCTTTTGGCAGAGAAATAATAACAATAACAATAGAAATAAGCAGCATCAAACTGCCTTAATCCTATTTATGTTTGTTGCTTTGAGACCTTTTGGCAGAGAAAAAGCAGAGCAACAACAACAATGATAATAATAGATCACATCCTCAGCTGCTGCAAGAAGATCGCACAGACAGACTACAAGCAGAGGCACAACACCATTGCTCAGATGATTCATTGGAACTTGTATCACAAATACCATCTGCCTGCGACAAAGAAGTGGTGGGATCACAAGCCGGAAAGAGTTACAGAGAATGAACACGCCAAACTCCTCTGGGACTTCCGAATTCAGAAAGAGAGTTTAGGAGCATAATACTCCTGACCTCACAATAGTGTTAAAAAACAACGTATGGATCATCGATGTGAACTGGAAAAGCTGACACGATATAGGGATTTAAAAATCGAACAGCAAAGACTCTGGCAGAAACCAGTAAAGGTGGTCGGAGTGGTGATCGGCACACTGGGTGCAATGCCTAAAGACCTTGGCTTGTACTTAAACACAATCAGCGCTGACAAAATTATCATCTGCCACCTTACTGGGATCTGCACGCATTATTCGCCGATACATCACAGTCCTAGACACTTGGGAAGTGTCCGACATGTGATCCAATTCAACAGCCAGCAGAGTGTCTGCTGTGGACTCATCTTGTTGTGTTTCAAATAATAATAATAATAATAATAATAATAATTATTATTATTATTATTATTATTATATCAAGCATGGACATGTGAAAATTGTGGCCAGCAAACAATATGTCCAAAGGGTCAGAAAAATTTTAAAGAGCAAATTAAATGGTGGAAATACGATCAAGGCTATCAACACGTGGGCCATCCCTGTCGTCGGATACACTGCTGGAATTGTAAACTGGATGCAAGCAGAGCTGGATGATCTGGACAGAAAAACAAGAAAACTGATGACAATCCACTATTCCTTACACCCACGTAGTGATGTCGACAGACTTGACCTGCCCAGAAAATCAGGAGGCAGAGAGAGGGCTTCTGCAAGTGAAACAAATGGTAGAAGAAGAGAAACATGCCCTGGCAAATAATGTGAAAGGAAGTCAAGAACCAAAATTGAGGGAAGTGCAAAAGACAAACTGGGAATGCCTTAAAAATGCAATGCAGAGCAGAAGAGAAAACAGGCAAAAGGTGGCTCTCCAGGGATAGTTCCTGAGAAAAACTGAGAGCAAAATTGACAAGGAAAAAACATGGATGTGGCTTATAAATGGAACTCTGAAAAAGGAGGCGGGCGGCCTGATTCTTGCAGCCCAAGAACAAGCAATTAAAACAAATGCCATCAAAGCCAGAATTGAAAAGTTGATGACGGATTCCAAATGTAGACTCTGCAAGGGAGCCGACGAAACGATGGATCACATACTCAGGTGCTGTAAGAAGTTGGCGCAGATGGACTACAAGCAGAGGCACAACAGTTGCTTGGATGATCCTTTGGAACTTGTGCCACAAATACCATCTGCCTGCGACAAAGAACTGGTGGGATCACAAGCCTGAGAAAAGTTACACAAAATGAACACTTCAAACTACTCTGGGACTCCTGAATCCAGACTGACAGAGTTTTGGAGCACAATACTCCTGACCTCACAATTGTGGGAAAAAATAAAGTATGGATCGTTGATGTTGCAATCCCAGGTGATAGCAGGATTGACAAGAAGCAACTGGATAAGCTGACACAATATGATGATTTAAAGATTGAACTGAAAACACTCTGGCACAAGCCAGTAAAGTTGGTCCCAGTGGTGACCGCCACACTGGTTGCAGTGCCTAAAGACCTTGGCCTGCACTTAAAAACAATCAACGCTGACAAAATTACAATCTGTGAGCTGCAAAAGGCCACCCTACTTGGATCTGTACGCGTTATTCACCAATACACCACACAGTTCTAGATTCTTGGGAAGTGTTCGGCGTATGATCAAATGCAAAAGCCAGCATAGTGATCTTGTTTGCTGTGTACGAATCTTGTTGTGTGTCTAATAATAATAATAATAATAATAATAATAATAATAGGACGTAGCATCAAATTGCATTAATGTTATTAATGTCAGTTGCTTTGGGTCTCTTTTGGCAAAGAAAACGCAGAGAATAAATGATACCTGTCCGAACGGATTCTCCCCTATGAACCATCAAGGTTGTTAAGATCTTCTGGAAGGGTCCTTCTCTCGGTCCCACCACCCTTACAATCGCGTTTGGTGGGGACGAGGGACAGGGCCTTCTCGGTGGTGGCCCCTCAGCTCTGGAACTCTCTCCCGCTGGAGGTTAGATCTGCCCCTTCCCTCCTGACTTTCAGAAAGCTGGTAAAAACTTGGCTTTGGAATATAGCATTTGCAGAATGATGATCGTGTCAATAACTGCTGACCACACCGGCGGATGGTGATAAATTTGTGCTTTTACTTTGACGACCTGGCTTTTTGTAATGGTATGATCTGTATTTTAGTGTATTTTATGTATTATGATGCTATTATGTTTATCCTACTTGTGTATGAATTTCCTGCTGTTAGCCAGCTTGAGTCCCTCTTTGGAGGTCGAGAAGACTGGATTATAAAAGCTCTAAATAATAAATAAATAAATGATAAGTGGCATCAAACTGCATTAATCCTATAGATGCACCTTCAATGTTCAATTCCCATTTCTTCCCAGAACGAATATTGCAATGTGCTGAAGCTATGCTTGGGACTCCAAAGAAAGGCACCAGACGGAGAGCTCCATGTCAAACCATTATATTTATAGCAAAAATAGGCTTTTTCTCCTCTCTTCCCACACGAGGCCCCTCCCCCCTCCCCCAAAAACATTTCAACAGTAAACAGGTCAGCAATTGCTGCCGCCATATACATATATCTATACATAATGTGTGTTTGTGTGCAGAACCAGCCACCTCTGCCAGGCTTCCCGCTGGCCTTCCCTCCCCAAAATACAATGCCTCTTTGCCCACCCCTTTTGGCCCCCCAAATTCCCAACGGATGAGCGTGCAAAACCAGTCCCGCCTGTTCCATTCTGTGTTTTGAACCGATGATGGAGCCGAGCGCGAAACCTTCCTCCGAAGCCAAGAGTCCAGCAAGGCATCCTCGAACCCGGCATCTCTCTGGAAGGAAAACATTGCCACCTCCCCCCCCCCCCCCACACAAAAAACTAGAATAAAACAAACCCAAGTGAGAGCAACACTGGAAGAAAAACACATCCGTTGCTCCCAAGGAAACCCAGGAAGGAAGGACGGAGAAAAACAAAGCCACGAATGGAGTGTCTTTGGAGGCATCAGGGGCCCTTCGCAGCGAGACGGCAGTCTGCCATGCGAGCAAGGGACCGGCAGTAGAAAGGTTTGGAAAGAGACCCCCCAATGGGATTCCTTTTGGGAAGAAGGAGTGATTTTTTCTGGGACTACAACTTCCAAAACCCTCCCTAGTTTCTGGTAATTAGTCCAAAATAGCTAAAAACACACACACATTTTCTCCAAACTGTTTTGGTCCTTCCTTACTTCTGGAACAGAACAGCCCACTGACCCTCCAGGAAAGGCTTCTGGGATTTGTAGTCTACCCCCCCCCCAACTGAGCACCCTTAGAACCCCATAAAGACCAGCAGGAGATGAATGTGCATAAGCCTTACTCTCCTCGACAAAACTCCAAAGAAGTCCAGTTTGAAACCCATGTCCAAAGTTGCCCCCAACCCAAACCCAATGGTCAAGAGAGGGTCCATGTCCAGAAACGGAAGTCAAGTTGGCACAATGAGGAACAACATCAGCAGCAGGAATGATGCCAGGGAAGGACGGGATCTGACCTCCTCCTTGGTTTCTCATACCGGAACGGACAGCAAAGTCCGAACTATGGAAGCACCCTCAAATGAAAGACGCAGAGGCCCCTTCGCCCCCGAGTTGGTCCCATCCGCCCGGTGACTGCACATGAAGATGGAAGAGCGCTTCGAAAGGGGGAAAGGGGCGGAGAAGGCTGTGAAGTAAACACGGCAGGTGAATGCCACGGCGCAGGTGGCCCACGGAGGCCCTAGGAGACCATGTGGTGGGTGATGGCCCTCAGGGCGTAGAGCAGCTCTGCCTGCAAGCGGGCCTCCAGGATGAGCAGGTTCACGTGGACCTGGAAGGAAAGGGTCAAGGCAGAAAAGGTCAAGGCGGGTTCATGAGGCACAGTTATTATTATCATTAAGCACTGAATGAGTATCTGTCAGGAGGGCTTGGGTTGTGTCTTTCTGTATAGCAATATGGGATTGGACTACACGGCCCTTGGGGTCTCTTCCAATTCTATGGTTCTCTCATTGTTGTTAGGCAGGGGCTGGATGGGCATCTGTCGGGAGTGATTTGTGTGGCCCTTGGGGTCTCTTCCAATTCTATGGCTCTATTATTATTATTATTATTATTATTATTATTAAGCAGGAACTAGATGGGTATCTGTCGGGAGTGGTTTGATTGTGTTTTCAACCTGGCAGAATGGGATTGGACTGCATGGCCCTTGGAATCTCTTCCAGTTCTATGGTTCTCTGATTGTTAGGCAGGGGCTGGGTGGGCATCTGTCGGGAGTGGCTTGATTATGTGGCCCTTGGGGTCTCTTCCAATTCTAGGTTCTATTATTATTATTATTATTATTATTACTACTACTACTATTTTTATTATTATTATGGCAGAACAGGATTGGACTACATGGCTTTTGGGGTCTCTTCCAAGTCTATGGTTCTGTTGTTGTTATTGTTGTTAGGCAGGGGCTGGATGGGCATCTGTTGGGAGTGGCTTGGCTGTGCGGCACTTGGGGTCTCTTCCAATTCTATGGTTCTATTGTTGTTGTTGTTATTATTATTAAGAATGGATGGGCATCTGTTAGGAATGGTTTGATTGTGTCTTTCAACCTGGCAGAAGGGAGTTGGACTGCATGGCTCTTGGGTGTCTCTTCCAAGCCTATGGTTCTCTTGTTGTTGTTATTAGGCAGGGGCTGGATGGGCATCTGTCAGGAGTGGTTTGATTGTGTGGCCCTTGGGGTCTCTTCCAATTCTATGGTTCTATTATTATTATTATTATTAAGCAGGGACTAGATGGGTATCTGTCGAGAGTGGTTTGATTGTGTCTTTCAGCCTAGTGGAATGGGATTGGACTGCATGGCTCTTGGGTGTCTCTTCCAAGCCTATGGTTCTCTTGTTTTTTTTATTAGGCAGGGGTTGGATGGGCATCTGTCAGGAGTAGCTTGATTGTGTGGCACTTGGGGTCTCTATCAATTCTATGGTTCTAATATTATTGTTGTTGTTATTATTATTAAGCAGGGACAGGTACCTGTTGGGAGGGGTTTGATTGTGTCTTTCTGCATGGCAGAAGTGAGTTGAGCTGCATGGCTTTTGGGGGTCTCTTCCAAGCTTATACTTCAAATTCTTACAATCCATTAAGATGAATAAACTACACATTACAAGGAAGGGAAAGGTATCCTCTTCTTCCCCTTCCTCCTCCAGAAGTTTGGCGCGGCCTCCCTGACCATCCGTTCCTTCCTCTCCTTTACATCTCAATTAGGAAAAAACTATAGAGTGAATGCATCACTCGTACGGCCTGTGTCTCAAGAATATGGGATTCTGGGAATTTTAGCTAGCACTCTTTAGCAGAGAAGGCTCAAGACCTTGCCAAACTACAACTCCTAGCATTCGCATAACACTGGGCTATGGTATGTTCTCCAGACCTTTCATCCTTTTAGTGGCCCTTTTAGTGGTCACTAGCTGTGCCCTGCCACGCGTTGCTGTGGCCTATAGTAAAACTTATCAAAGTTGAGGTAGATATCTGGACTATTATGAAAGAGAGGTCCCTACCTATTCCTTCCCCCTTTTCCTCCCCCTTTCTCTCCTTTCTTCCTTCTCTACCTCTTTCTTTCTTTCCTTCTTTCACTACTTGGTTTCATCCTTCTCTCTTTCCTTCATTCCCTCCCCCTTTCTTCCTTTGCCTTTCTTCCCTCCCTGTTTGCTTCCTTCTTTCGCTTTTTATTTCCTTTTATTTCACCACCATCATAACAATAACAATAATGCAATGCATTGCCTCCGGGACCTGACACCTCTCCCATTCCCCCTAAAAGGGTCTCAGAGGAATAATAGCATCATCATAATCATAGAAATAACAACCTTTACCCGCCACGCATTGCTGTGACCAACCTTCCCTCTTTCTCTCCTTCTTTCCCTCCTTCCTTCCTTCCCTCCCATCTTTCCTTCTCCTCTTCCTTCTCTATCTCTTTCCTTCCTTCCCCCTTTTTCTTTCTCTTCTGGTCTCTTTCCTTCCTTCTCTCTTTCCTTCTTTCCTTCCCTCCCTCTTTCTCTACATCTTCCCCCTTCCTTCACTCCCTCTTTCCTTCCTTCATTCCCTTTTTTCTTTCCTTCTCTCCTTCCTTCCTTCCCCCTTTTTCTTTCTCTTCTGGTCTCTTCTCTTCCTTCTCTCTTTCCTTCTTTCCTTCCCTCCCTCTTTCTCTACATCTTCCCCCTTCCTTCACTCCCTCTTTCCTTCTTTCATTCCCTTTTTTCTTTCCTTCTCTCCTTCCTTCCTTCCCCCTTTTTCTTTCCCTCCCTCTGTCTCTCATTTCTTCCTTCTCTACCTCTTTCCTTCCTTCCCCCTTTTTCTTTCTCTTCTGCTGTCTCTCTTTTCTTTCCTTCCATCTTTCCTTTTCTTTCCTTTTCTTCTTCCTTCTTTCTCTAACTTTCCTTCCTTCCCCCTTTTCTTTATCTCCCTTTCTCTTTCTTCCTTCTTTCCTGGATTTTGACAGGGCGGGAAGGGGTGCGGTGGGGTTTGGAGGTGGCGTGAAGTAAAAGGAGGTAAGATTGGGGCAGGCGAGTGATGGAGCGTGAGGTTGTGTGTGTGTGTGCGGCAGCGGGGGAGAGTGGGGTTGCGCGTGTGTGTGTGGCGGGGGGAGTGATGGAGCGTGGGGTTGTGTGTGTGCGTGCGGCGGGGGTGTGTGTGTGCGGGAAGCGGCGCGGCGGGGCTTGGAGTGGGCATGGCTTCCGCAGAGGGAACTGTGTGCGTGCGCCAGGGAACTTGCGGCTGGGCACCAATGCGCATGCTCAGTTGTTTTGCCGTTTTGTGAGTGTGTTGTTGTGTTGTTTTTCATTTTGAGTAGATATGTTTGTACCTTATGGGTTGTGTTATGGGCATGGCAATTTTGGTTAAGTTTCGTTGGGGGGTTTGTGAGTTTTGTTGATTTGCCGTTTTGTGAGTGTGTTATTGTGTTGTTTTTCATTTTGAGTAGATATGTTTGTACCTTGTGGGTTGTGTTATGGGCATGGCAATTTTGGTTAAGTTTCGTTGGGGGTTTTTGAGTTTTGTTGTTTTGCCATTTTGTGAGTGTGTTGTTGTGTTGTTTTTCATTTTGAGTAGATATGTTTGTACCTTGTGGGTTGTGTTATGGGCATGGCAATTTTGGTACAGTTTCGTTGGGTTTTTTTGAGTTTTGTTGTTTTGCCGTTTTGTGAGTGTGTTGTTGTGTTGTTTTTCATTTTGAGTAGATATGTTTGTACCTTGTGGGTTGTGTTATGGGCATGGCAATTTTGGTACAGTTTCGTTGGGGGGGGTTTTGAGTTTTGTTTCCTCGTTGGATGCCCCTAACAAATTTATATATATAGATTATTCCTCTTGAATTGCTTTGCCCAGAAGTGGACACAGGTTATTATTCCAGGCGATCTGGAAATTCGACTTCTTTGGAAGCAGCTCAGAATCCCACTGGCTTTTCCCTTCCCTTTGGGCTTTCTCTGCCTCGTCTCCCCTCAAACGCTTGCCTTCTCTTACCTTTTCACTGTGCTTGAACTGCTTCCAGAAGCGCTCAAACATCTCCGGATTCATCTTTTCCGGGAAGCAGGTGACCGTCTTGATGTAGAGCTTGAGGAGGCGCTCCAGGAAGTGGTTGACCTCGGCATAGTCGTAGTCGTCGTACCTGGGAAGGGGTGTTTATGATTACTTATTACACTATGTAACACGATTGTCGTTCCTGGGTTTTCAATGACATTTCCTAATTGGTTCTATCATAAAAACATGGAAAAAGTTTATTAAACTGTACAAACTTTGTATTTGTGGGAGGGACATTCTGCAGCACATTTTGCTATAGTTTTTCAATGAGTATTTCATCAAGTCTCAACCAATTCAACATAGTTTGTGGCAGCTACAGGGGACGGGGACATGGAATTCATTTGGGTGCATGTGCTGTGTCATCTTCTATCTTTTTTTATTTTAAAGTTCTTTTCGCTTTTTTGGTGATTTTTTGAGTAATGGTCACTCCTTGGGTTGTTAGATGTCTTGTGTCCAAATTTGGTGTCATTTCATCCAGTGGTTTTTGAGTTATGCGCATTACATTTTTATATCTATATAAATAAAAATGTAATGTTCGTTTGTGGGATTAACAGAACTCAAAAACCACTGGACGAATTGACACCAAATTTGGACACAAGACACCTAGCAACCCAATGTATGTCCTTCACTCAAAAAATTGATTTTGTCATTTGGGAGTTGTAGTTGCTGTGATTTATAGTTCACCTACAATCAAAGAGCATTCTGAACCCCACCAACGATGGAACTGAACCAAATTTGGAACACAGAACTTCCATGACCAACAGAAAATATTGGGTTTGGTGGGTATTGACCTTGAGTTTTGGAGTTGTAGTTCACCTACATCCAGAGATCACTGTGGACTCAAACAATGATGGATCTGGACCAAACTCTACACAAATACTCAATATGCCCAAATGTGAACAGTGGTGGAGTTTGGGGAAAATAGAAAGTTGTAGTTGCTGGGATTTATAGTTCACCTACAATCACAGAGCATTCTGAACTCCACCAATGATAGAACTGGGCCAAACCTCCCACACAGAACCCCCATGTGGGCCACAGCAAGGCGTGGCAGGGGATGGCTGGTCTCTATATATAAAAATGTAATGTTCGTTTGTGGGATTAACATAACTCGAAAACCAGTGGGCCAATTGACACCAAATTTGGACAGCATGCACCTAACAACCCAATGTATGTCATTCACTCAAAAGTTTTTGATTTTATCATTTGGGAGTTGTAGTTGCTAAGATTTATAGTTCACCTACAACCAAACGGCATTTTGAACTCCACCAATTATGGCATTGAACCAAACGTGGCATACAGGACTCCCATGATGAACAGAAAACACCAATGATGGATCTGGACCAAACTTGATACGGATAGAAGGTCTTGAGTTTTCTCTGCCAAAGAAGGCTGGTGCTTCACCAAACTACAAATCCCAGGATCCCATAGCAATATGCCTTTAAATTAGAGCTCCTTGTGCTCCTGAAGCAACTTCCCCTTTTGCTTTGGCCCGGCACCATGACTACCATATTGCATGCCCTAATTCTGGTGAGGTAATGTTGCTGAAAAAGTTGAGCATTAATTTTGAGTGAAAAGGGTCAATAATACGCCAGGGATGATGGGCAGATCGGTACCTGATCCCGAAGATGCAGTGGACGTAGTTCCAGATGGCGCGCTTGAGGGCGGCGTGTTCACAGCCTTGCCGCTTGGCCATGGAGCCACCCTTGAGGCCGTCCACTGTCCGGAATCTCTCATCTAGTAGGAGCCCGATGTCCGAATAGAGCCGGTTCACCAGGGAGAAGCCGTGGTCCTCCCAGGAGTAGTCCTAAGGAAGGAAGGAAGGGAAACAGGGCTAGAGGGGCCACGCTGGGAGGATGGAAGGAAGGAGGAAAAGAAGGGAGGAAGGAAGAAAGGGAGGGAGGAAGAAAGGGAGGAAGGAATAAAGAGAGGAAGACAAGGAGTAAGAAAGGAAGAGAAGGAGGAAGGGAGGAAGAGAGGGAGGAAAAAAGGGAGGACGAAAGGGAGGGATGGAGAAAGGAAGAGAGGGAGGAAGGGAGGAAAAGAGGGAGGATGAAAAGCAGGGAGGGAGAAAGAAAGGGAGGAAGGAATGGAGGAAAAGAGGGAGGACAAAAGGGAGAAAGGAAGAGAGGGAGCAAGGGAGAAAAGAAGAGAAGGAGGAAGGGAGGAAAAGAGGGAGGACGAAAGGGAGGGATGGAGAAAGGAAGAGAGGGAGGAAGGGAGGAAAAGAGGGAGGATGAAAAGCAGGGAGGGAGAAAGAAAGGGAGGAAGGAATGGAGGAAAAGAGGGAGGACAAAAGGGAGAAAGGAAGAGAGGGAGCAAGGGAGAAAAGAAGAGAAGGAGGAAGGGAGGAAAAGAGGGAGGACGAAAGGGAGGGAGGAAAAAAGGAAGAGAAGGAGGAAGTGAGAAAAAGAAGGAGGACGAAAGGGAAGGAGAGAGAAAGAGAAGGAGGAAGGGAGGAAAAGAGGGAGGATGAAAGGAGGGGAGGGAGAAAGGAAGAGAGGAGGAAGGGAGGAAAAGAGGAGGACAAAAGGGAGGGAGGGAGGAAGGAAGAGAGGAAGGGAGGAAAAGAGGACGAAAGAGAGGGAGGGAGAAGGGAAGAGTAGGAGGAAGGGAGGAAAAGAGGAGGACGAAATGGAGGAAGGGACAAGGGAATAGGAGGAAGGGAGGAAAAGAGGACAAAAGGGAGGAAAAGAGGGAGGACGAAAGGGAGAAAGGAAGAGAGGGAGCAAGGGAGAAAAGAAGAGAAGGAGGAAGGGAGGAAAAGAGGGAGGACGAAAGGGAGGGATGGAGAAAGGAAGAGAGGGAGGAAGGGAGGAAAAGAGGGAGGATGAAAAGCAGGGAGGGAGAAAGAAAGGGAGGAAGGAATGGAGGAAAAGAGGGAGGACAAAAGGGAGAAAGGAAGAGAGGGAGCAAGGGAGAAAAGAAGAGAAGGAGGAAGGGAGGAAAAGAGGGAGGACGAAAGGGAGGGAGGAAAAAAGGAAGAGAAGGAGGAAGTGAGAAAAAGAAGGAGGACGAAAGGGAAGGAGAGAGAAAGAGAAGGAGGAAGGGAGGAAAAGAGGGAGGATGAAAGGAGGGGAGGGAGAAAGGAAGAGAGGAGGAAGGGAGGAAAAGAGGAGGACAAAAGGGAGGGAGGGAGGAAGGAAGAGAGGAAGGGAGGAGAAGAGGACGAAAGAGAGGGAGGGAGAAGGGAAGAGTAGGAGGAAGGGAGGAAAAGAGGAGGACGAAATGGAGGAAGGGACAAGGGAATAGGAGGAAGGGAGGAAAAGAGGACAAAAGGGAGGAAAAGAGGGAGGACGAAAGGGAGGGAGGGAGAAAGGAAGAGAGGGAGGAAGGGAGGAAAGTAGGAAAAGAGGGAGGACAAGAGGGAGGGAGGAAGGGAGGGAGGGAGGAAAGTAGGAAAAGAGGGAGGACAAAAGGGTGGGAGGTAGGAAGGAAGAGAAGGAGGAAAAGAGAAAAAGAGGGAAGACGAAAAGGGAGGGAGGAAGAGAGGGAGGACAAAAGGAAAGGAGGGAGAAAGGAAGAGAGAGAGGAAGGGAGGAAAACAGGGAGTATGAAAGGCAGGGAGGGAGGATGAAAGGGAGGAAGGAAAAGAAGGAGGGAAAAAAGGGAGGAACGGAGGAAAAAGGGAGGGAGGAAAAGATGGAGGAAGGGAAGGAGGGAGAGAGTAAGAAAGGGAGGGAGGGAGGAAAAGAGAGGAAGGGAGAGAGGAAAGGAAGGAAAGGAAGGAAGGAATGAATGAATGGAGAGAAGAAGGAAGGAGAGAATGAAGGGGAAGGAGGGAAGGTAGAGAACAAAGGGAAGGGAAGGAGAGGATGGCCCCTATGGATGGGATCCCCGTGAAGCAGCCAGACCCACCTGGACGCGGAAGATCTGCAGCCGGTCCTTGTCGCACTGCGCAAAGTCCTGGTAGCCGAAGCCGGGGTCTTGCAGGAAGCAGGAGAGGTCTGCCGCGCCAGAGAGCCCCCCGTCGGAACCTAAGAGGCAGAAAAGCCATGAGAAAGTCAGCAGTGGGACAGCGCCTTTGAACCTGGGGATGGGAAACAGTTCTGTGTGTGTGTGTGTGTGTTAGGTTGCAAACACAATTAAAACACAACAAATGCAATTAAAATAATGCACCCAGGAATATGCTCCTTACCCTTCCAGGTAAGAGAAAAGTCAGAGCCAATTGGGAGGAAGGGGTTGTGCTATATCCCTATGGCTAGATATATACTATATAGCAGGTATGGGGAAACCCAGGCCCAAGGGTCAAATGCTCTTCTGAACTCTTTTCTCAGGCCCTCCTCTCTCTCAACACCCTATCCTTCCTTCCTTCTCTCGTTTCTTCCTCCTCTCCCTTTTTCTCCTTCCCTTCCACCCTTTCATCCTTCATTCCTTGCCCTCTTTACTTCAGCCTTCCCCTTCTTTCTCTCTCCCTCCTTCCTTCCCTTCCACCCTTTTGTCTTTCCTTCCCTCTTTCCTCCCTCCTTCCCTCTCCCTCTTTCTCCTTCCATCCTTCTCTTTCACCCTTTCATCCTTTCTTCCCATTTCTTTCCCTCTTTCTCCTTCCGTCCTTCCCTTTCACTCTTTTGTCCTTCCTTCCTGCTTTCCTTCCCACTTGTCTTTCCTTCTTTCCCTTTCATCCTCCTTCTCTCTCTCCCTCTTTCTCTTTCCATTCTTCCCTTTCACTCTTTTGTCCTTCCTTCCCATTTGTCTTTCCTTCCCTCTTTCCTCCCTCCTTCTCTCTCCCTCTTTCTCCTTCCATCCTTCCCTTTCACTCTTTTGTCCTTCCATCCTTCCCTTTCACTCTTTCGTCCTTCCCTCTTTCTCCTTCCATCCTTCCCTTTCACTCTTTTGTCCTTCCATCCTTCCCTTTCGCTCTTTTGTCCTTCCTTCTTTCTTTCTTTCCCATTTGTCTTTCCTCCCTCCTTCTCCCTCCCTCTTTCTTCCTTCCATCCTTCCCTTTCGCTCTTTTGTCCTTCCTTCTTTCTTTCCTTCCCATTTGTCTTTCCTCCCTCCTTCTCTCTCCCTCTTTTGTCCTTCCATCCTTCCCTTTCGCTCTTTTGTCCTTCCTTCTTTCTTTCCTTCCATTTGTCTTTCCTCCCTCCTTCTCCCTCCCTCTTTCGTCCTTCCATCCCTTTCGCTCTTTTGTCCTTCCTTCCTTCCTTCCTTCCTTCCTTCCTTCCTTCCCATTTGTCTTTCCTTCCTTCTTTCCTCCCTCCTTCTCTCTCTCCCTCTCTCTCCTTCCATCTTTCCCTTCCAACCTCTTGTCCTTCTTTCCTCCTTCCCTTCCTTCCTTCCATCACCAAGCAGCCAGTACTCCTAGCAGGGAGTGCTAGTATGCGGCCCCCAAGTAAGAAGGTTTTTCCATGCCTGGTGTATAGTATAGTAAATATTTATATATACAGTATATAGATAGATAGATAGTATTTTATACACACACATATATATGCACACATACTATTTTTCTACCAATATAAGTTTGGGGAGGGAGGCAAAGGTTCTTGACTTTTGGCTGGATTGTGCTTCCAGAGAAGAGTAAACTACGAAGGATGAGAAGGGAATGCATTTCCATGTGGAAAATGGACCTGCAGAGCAGCAAATATGCATTTAAATAAAGGGGGGGGGGGGGGGGCTCACCTTCGTCCCGGTCGGAGGGAAGCCGCATCTCCTCTTGCTCCACTTGCAGCCGGTGAATGCGGTCGCGGAGGGACTCCAGCTCCACACAGGAGTCCAAGGACTGTGAGGGAGGGAGGAAAAGCCCAGTTATAATGCATGGAGTCAGTCCAGAGATCCACCCAAAAGCCAGCCCCACAAGCCCACCCATGGCATGAAGAGCCCCTTGGAGGACTCTTCTATGTTTCTACGATTGAGACCAGACAACCAGAGGTTTTGGACATCAGAACCATAGAATCATAGCATTGGAAGGGACCCCCAAAGGCCATCCAGTCCAAGCCCCCCATCTGCTTACCTGCAGGAATAGCACAATCTAATCCCTAATGACAGATGGCCATCTAGCATCTGTTTAAAGACCTCCCCCAGACGTCCAGGGACCCCCAAGGGCCTTTATTTATTTATTTACAGCTTTTATATTCCGCCCTTCTCACCCCGCAGGGGACTCAGGGCGGATTACAGTGTACACATATATGGCAAACATTCAATGCCAATTTTTGACATACAAACATATACAGACATAGACAGAGGCTATTTAACTTTTTCTGGCCGCCAGGACGCTGATGAAGCACTTCCGCATTCCCCGCATGCTTCCCCGTTGGAATGCTTTGCTGGAGTCTTCTTTATGGCCTCATAAATCAGTTAATTTAGCCTCCCCACACTTTAAGGTGGTACCTTATTTTCCTACTTGACAGATGCAACTGTCTTTTGGGTTGCAAAGGTCGACAACAGGCTGCACACAATTGGTTGGAAACCCACTCCAACCTGGGCTGGCTTTGAACTCATGACCTTTTGGTCAGAGTGAATGCAGCTAACACTCAGCCAGCTGCGCCACAATCCCGGCGCATTTAGTCCAACCCCCTTCATGCCAGGCAGGGAAAACACAATCAAAGCTCTCCATCCAACATCTGTTTAATATCCTCCAAAAAACCATCCTCCACCGGATTTCCAATGCTGGACAGTCCTTCCTAATAATGTTCAAGTGGAGTCACTTGAAGCCTTGGCCACATAACTGGGGCTTCTGGGAGTTGAAGTCCCAAACAGCTACAGGAGCACCTGTCTTGAAGGCCTGCCCAAATTATTATTTATTATTGTTCTGTATGGATAGATTTTGAAGTATCCCCTCCAGCCAAAAGTAAATATGTACAAAATGTTAAAGCACATGGAAAGAATACCCGCTTGCGCCCGAGCGGCAGCCCCTCCGTCCCGGCTCCGTGCCCGGCGTCGCAGAAGCAGAGTCCCCCCGGCAGCCCCAGCCGCAGCAGAGCCCGTCCTTCGGGGCAAAGGTCCGTCTCGCAGCCAAAGGCGAAGCTGGCCAGAGCGTGGTAGTGGGCCAGCAGCACCACCGCGTGCACCAGCTCCGCCAGAGACCAGCTCTGCTCTCCGGTCTTCAGCAGCTTCTGTGGGGAAACAACGATGACAGAGATGGGCCTTAATGCCAGGGTCCTAGGGCTCAAGGCAGACCTCCATCGAACCTCCCGACCCACACCTCTAGGCTCCCTTCCACTCAGCAGACCCCAAGCATGATCTGGTTCAGAGGAAATCCAGGCAGGATGGTTGGATTCCAGGCCTATGAACTATTTCATTGTGGGTGCACTTATTATTAATCATTATTTACTATTATTAATTATTATTTAGTATTATTGTTTATTATTATTTAGTATTATTATTCTAGGAGTCCTTGGTGGTGCAGTGGGTTCAACTGCTGAGCTGCTAAACTTGCTAACTGAAATGTTGCAGGTTCGAATCCGGGGAGAAGCATGAGCTCCCCCTGTTAGCCCCAGCTTCTGCCAACCTAGCAGTTCAAAAACATGCAAATGTGAGTAGATCAATAGGTACCACTCCAGTGGGAAGATGACGGCGCTCCATGCAGTTATGCTGGCCACATGACCTTGGAGGTGTCTATGGACAATGCCGGCTCCTTGGCTTAGAAATGGAGATGAGCACCATCCCCCAGAGTTGGATATGACTTGGACATAGTGTCAGGGGAAAACCGTTATCCTTTCATTATTATTCAATATTTATTTATTTATATCCTGCTTTATCTCTCAACATGGAGTCGTGGGGGCTGTGGTTTTACAAAGTCTTGAGCCTTCTCTGCCAAAAAAGCTAGTGCTTCACCAAACTACAAATCCCATTTAATTAAAGATGAAGTTCCCCAAAGAGGAGCTCCTGAAGCAGCTCCCCTTTTTGCTTTGTGTCAGCACTAAGATGACCGTATGACATGAACCTCATGAGCTCCCTCATTGGGGCCAGGTCATTTAGCTCCCCAAAAATGAGCATTTGTCTTGATTAAATAAGGTACCATAAGTACTCAAGTATAAGCTGAGTTTTTCAGCCCTTTTTATGTTGAAAAAGTCCTCCTCGGCTTATAGTCGAATCAAAGTTATTTATTATTTTACTCTATTATTATTACATTTATTATTTTACACTATTGACTATTATTATTACATTTGAATTATTTTGCTCTATTTGTTGTTATTATTACATTTATTATTTTTCTCTATTTATTATTATTATTACATTTATTATTATTATTACATTTATTCCTTTTCTCTATTAGAATTACATTTATTATTCTTACTATTCTTACTATTACATACTATTACATTCTTACTATTACATTACTCTTACTATTACATTTACTATTTTACTCTATCATTATGAAATTTATTTTATTTTATTATTACTGCTGCTATTACATTATTTTACCCTATTGTTATTATTACAGTTATTATTTTTATTTATTATAACATTTATTATTTTACTCTATTAAATGTCCAAGTTTTTAAACGTTGTGTTTTCTCAAATACATCTCAATTGTACCCTTGGTTTGCTCCTGACACAATAAATAAATATTCGAGTATATATGGTTTATATAGGGCAGGTGTATGGGACAGTCAAGGGGTCCCTCCCCCCAGGCTCACCTCGATGTGTTCTTTGCCGACCAGCCAGGGTCGATGGGCCAGGATCTTGTTGATCTCGCTGAGCTTCCGGAGCTTCGGGGGGATGTAGTCCAGGCCCCGGAGCCAGAGGGGGTCGCCCCCCAAACGCAGGAACTGCAGGACGTGGAGGTTGACCAGGTAGCGGCAGCGGTGTCGGGCAGCAGCCTGGAGAGCCGGACACAGGAATGGTCAGCGGAGTGAGTGAGAGAGAGAGATCCCCCAAAATGCCATAGATTCCCCCCAGAGTCACAAGCTACAACTCCCAGTATCCCTTAGCATTCAACCAAGGTACTTAAAGTAGTCTCAAACAGCATTCATTCTACACTGTAGATGCATTCTGAGCTATATAGGGCAGGCAAGGGCAAACTTCCAGGAGTTTTGGACTTTAAATTCCACAATTGCAGAAGCTGGGGCTAACAGCAGGAGCTCACCCCACTCTCTGGATTCGAACCACCAACCTTTCAGTCAGCAAGTTCAGCAACTCAGCGGTTTAACTGCTGTGCCACCAGGGGCCCAATAATAATAACAATAAATATTATAATATAATATATAATAATAATATAATAATAAGGGTTCGACTTGTGATTGTGTGATACAAAATCCAGCATATATATCTGATTTGCCGTGTCATACTGCGTTTTTGTGTCAGTATAATAATAATAATAATAATAATATCCTATATCCTGCCTTGATGCTGACGATATAATCTATATAAATAAAAATGTAATGTGTGATACAAAATCCAGCATATATATCTCGTTTGCTATGTCATACTGTGTGTTTGTGTCAGTAAAATAATAATAATAATAATAACAACAATAATAATAATATCCTATATACTGCCTTGATGATGACGATATAATCTATATAAATAAAAATGTAATGTTCGTTTGTGGAATTAACATAACTCAAAAATCACTGGACGAATTGATTTTTATTACATTTATTATTTGGGCACAATAACCTATCAGGCCAGCGAGTGACCATCACTCATAAAAACACTGAAAAACACAACAGAAAAGACTTTAAAAGCACCCCCCCCCCAAAAAAAATTAATTACACCACATGCGCAAAACTACACATATACACAAACACACATATATACACATATACACAAATATACACACAAAACACATATACACAGACTGGGCCACAGCAACACGTGCCAGGGGACGGCTAGTAATAATAATAATAATAATAATAATAATAATATATTTGTATCCTACTTTGATGCCGACTATGATGATGATAATGAAAACTATATCCTGTTTTGATTTATTTATGTATTTATTTACTGTACTTATATACCGCCTTTCTCACCCCTGGGGGGACTCAAGGCGGTTTACAACATACTAATGGCAAAAATTCAATGCCGACATAAAGTAACACAAAGAAATCATAATTGCCAATGACTACGCTAAAATAACAGTAATTATAGTGGGTTTTTTTGTTGTGTCAGGAGCGACTTGAGAAACTGCAAGTCGCTTCTGGTGTGAGAGAATTGGCCATCTGCAAGGACGTTGCCCAGGGGATGCCCGGATGATTTGATGTTTTTATCATCCTTGTGAGAGGCTTCTCTCATGTCGTTGCATGAGGAGCTGTAGCTGATAGAGGGAGCTCATCCGCCTCTCCCCGGATTCGAACCTGCAACCTGTCAGTCTTCAGTCCTGCCGGCACAGGGGTTTAACCCACTGCGCCACCGGGAGCTCCAGTAATTATAATTATAGTAATTATAGTAGTAGAGCAGCAATCCCCAGAGTCGGACATGACAATTAATGTCAAAGGGAAACCTTTACCTTTACTTATCCCACATTGATGGTGATAATGATGATGATAATAGAAGTTATTATACCCTGCTTTGATGTTGAGGATATAATAATAATAATAATAATAATAATAATAATGTATATCCCAAGTTGATGCTGGCGGTGATGATAATAAAAGTTAGACCATGCTTTAATGATGATAATAATAATAATAATAATAATAATAATAATAATAAATATATTGGGTGTTTTGGGGCTCACCATGATGGCAATGTAGTGCCGGCAGTCGAAGGGCAAGGGCCCGTCCATGTGGAGGAGGTAGTGCTGCATCCTGAGGAAGCTCTCCAGGTAGGGCGGGTGGAGGCCCATCTGTTGGGTCAGGGCCTCCCGGCGGCTCCGGCCAGACAGCGCCTTCGCCAAATACAGTTGTGGGGCCCGCTCCGTGTCCCCTCCGGCGCTCATCTTGGCCGCCTGCAAGGAAAGAAGAGGGACGAGGCCAGTCAGGAAAATCCCTTGATGGCAAGACACCTGTCTGGCACCTGAAATGCTTTAGCTAGGCATGCACGCATGGAAGAAGTGTGTTGGGCCAGATAGCCCTTGGAGGTCCCTTCCCATTCCTCAGAAAGTGGAGGACTTTGGAGGCCTTTCAGTCAGCATTTGTCACGAGTGCTTTAGTTGTACATTCCTGTATGGCAGAAGAGGGTTGGACTAGATGGCCTTTGGAGGTCCCTTCCAATTAAAGCATGCTCTCCGAAGGCCTTTCAGCAGCGGTTGGATAGGCATCTTTCAGGAGTGTTTTAGTTGTATATTCCTGTATGGAAAAGGAGGGTTGGACTAGATGGCCCTTGGACGTCCCTTCCTATTTAAGTGTATTACTGACTGAAGATGGAGAGGTGGGGTCTTTCAACAGAGGTTGGATGGGCATCTTTCAAGGATGCTTTAGTTATATATTCCTTTATGACATAAGAGGGTTGGACTAGATGGCCCTTGGAGGTCCCCTCCTATTTAAGTGCATTACTGATTGAAAATGGAGAGGTGGGCTATCTTCAGGGGGCTTTCAACAGAGGTTGGATGGACATCTTTCAGAGATGCTTTAGTTGCATATTCCTTCATGACATAAGAGGGTTGGACTAGATGGCCTTTGGAGGTCCCTTCCAATTAAAGCATGCTCTCCATGTTTGAAGGCCTTTCAACAGAGGTTGGATGGGCATCCTTCAGGAATGTTTTGGTTGTATATTTCTGCATGGCAGAAGAGGGCTGGACTAGATGGCTCTTGGAGGTCCCTCCCAATTAAAAGTATATTACTGATAGAAGATGGGAGAGGTGGACTATCTTCAAGGGTCTTCCAACAGAGGTTGGATGGGTATCTTTCGGGGATACTTTAGTTGTTTATTCCTGTACGCCAGAAAAGGGGTGGACTAGATGGCCCTTGGGGGTCCCTTCTAATTTAAGTGTAATATTGATTAAAGATTGAGAGGTAACCTCTCTATCTTTGAAGCTTTTCAACAGCGGTTAGATGGGCATCTTTCAGGAATGCTTTAGTTGTATATTCCTGTACGGCAGAAAAGGGGTGGACTAGATGGCCCTTGGGGGTCCCTTCCAATTTAAGTGTGCTCTCCATCTTTGGAGGCCTTTCAACAGAGGTTAGATGGGCATCTCTCAGGAATGCTTTAGTAGTCTATTCCTGTACGGCAGAAAAGGGGTGGACTAGATGGCCCTTGGGGGTCCTTTCTAATTTAAGTGTGCTCTCCATCTTTGGAGGCCTTCCAACAGAGGTTGGATGGGCATCTTTCAGGAATGCTTTAGTTGTCTATTCCTGTACGGCAGAAAAGGGGTGGACTAGATGGCCCTTGGGGGTCCTTTCTAATTTAAGTGTGCTCTCCATCTTTGGAGGCCTTCCAACAGAGGTTGGATGGGCATCTTTCAGGAATGCTTTAGTTGTCTATTCCTGTACGGCAGAAAAGGGGTGGACTAGATGGCCCTTGGGGATCCCTTCCAACTTAAGTGTGCTCTCCATCTTTGGAGGCCTTCCAACAGAGGTTGGATGGGCATCTTTCAGAAATGTTTTAGTTGTATATTCCTGTACGGCAGAAAAGGGGTGGACTAGATAGCCCTTGGGGATCTCTTCCAAATCGAGATCCTTGCCTCCATGCTGTATGCAAGCAGCAACCCAGGCCTGAGCTGAAGGAGGCCAACCATGACATGCTCCCATATAGGAGAAGGCAGCAATACAGAGGATATAAGACTGGCGCCATGAAGCTTTAGGTTGCCGGCCTCAAAAAGGGAAAAGAAGCCCACCAAACTACAAAGCACTGAAGCACTGATCCAGCTCCGAGGCATAAGAAAGCCCTCATTTTCAACTATTGTAGATATGGAGATAAATGGAGCTTCCTTTCAATCCTCAATTGATCTCATTCATAAGCAAAACTTTTCCATTAGCTTTGGGTTGAATTCTCAACAATGCATTTTCCATTGCATTTTAATGTCTTCTCCTCATTGCTTTCAATGTATGCATTCCAATGGTCTTATGCTGTAGCTTAGATGAGTCTACACTGTAGAATTATTGCAGCAAAGGAATTCTAGGAGCTGTACTTTGAGGAGGAACAGCAGAGTAAAACTACACCTCCCAGAGTGCAGTGGCACAGAGCTTTACTAGAAAGAGAATGAAAGGACAGACAGAGGAGGGAGAGTGGAAAATCACTGGCTGCCCAGGCAGGATTTTCCTTGTTCCTATTCTTAACATTCCTGCACAGCTTTACCATAACGTAATTCTTAGGCTTGAGCATTTAAAAAGCAATATTGGGAACACTATTTTATTGCGAAAGAGCCAAGAATTCAACTGTTGTGGTAGTTTATATAGATGTATTATTTTTCAAATGACAGAAATATAATTAGACAATTTGTAAAATCATCGATTTCCAGTATATTGTCGTTTTTTAAAGTTGGGGTGCAAAAAGGGGTACCTCTCCCAAAAATTAATAATAACATTAAGAGAGTAAAAGTGGCATATATATACATTATATATATATAATCATCATCAACTATATATATATATACACACACACACAGAGAGCATATATATAAAATATTCCTATTAATTATTAATCTATATAAATAAAAATATAATGTTCGTTTGTGGGATTAACATAATTCACACTGGATGAATTGAAAGTTGGGGTTCAAGAAGGGGTACCTCTCCCCAAAATTAATAATAATATTAAGAGAGAGAAAGTGGCATATATATACATTATATATATATATATATATATATATATATATATATATATATATGTATATATATAAAATCATCAACTATCTATCTATCTTCCTATTAATTATTAATCTATATAAATAAAATGTAATGTTCGTTGGTGGGATTAGCATAACGCGTACTGGACGGATTGAAAGTTGGGGTGCAGGAAGGGGTACCTCTCCCCAAAATTAATAATAACATTAAGAGAGGAAAAGTGGCATATACACACACATATATATAATCATCAACAACTATATATATATATATATACACACACAGCATATATATAATGTTCCTATTAATTATTAAACTACATAAATAAAAAATGTAATGTTTGTTTGTGTGATTGACATAACTCGTACTGGACGAATTAAAGTTGGGGTGCAAGAAGGGGTACCTCTCCCGAAGATTAATAACATTAAGAGAGGAAAAGTGACATATATATATACATTTTTATATATAATCATCAACAACTATCTATCTATATACAGAGTGTGTGTGTGTGTGTGTGTGTGTATATATATATATATATATATATATATATATATATAAATTCCTATTAAATTATTAATCTGTATAAATAAAATGTAATGTTTGTTTGCGGGATTAACATAACTCACACGGGACGAATTGAAAGTTGGGGTGCAAGAAGGGGTACCGCTCCCCAAAATTAATAACATTAAGAGAGGAAAAGTGACATATATATACACACACATACATTATATATATATAATCATCAACAACTATCTATATACAGTGTGTGTGTATATATATACATATAAAATTTTCCTATTAAATTATTAATCTGTATAAATAAAATGTAATGTTTGTTTGTGGGATTAACATAACTCGCACTAGATGAATTGAAAGTTGGGGTGCAAGATGGGGTACCTCTCCCCCCAAATTAATAATAATATTAAGAGAGGAAAAGTGGTATATACATACATACATACATACATACATACACACACACACATATATAATCATCAACAACAATATATATACAGTATATATATAAAATATTACTATTTATTAATTAATCTATATAAATAAAAATGTACTGTTCATTCATGGGATTAACATAACTCAAAAACCACTGGACGAATCGACACCAAATTTGGACACAAGACACCTCTCAGGCCAATGAGTGACCCTCACTTATAAAAACACTGAAAAACACAGCAAAAAACACTTTGAAAAGCCAAAAAATAAAAATTACATTACAACGCATGTGCAAAACCACATATATATACGCAAACACACACACATGGCAGGGGATGGCTGGTATAATGTATGCATATATGTGTGTGTGTTACGATAGATATTAATAATAATATTATAATACATTATTATTAAGAACTAGCTGTACCTGCCACGCGTTGCTGTGGCCAATCTTCCCTCCCTCTTTCTCTTCTTTCGTTCCCTCATTCCTTCCCTCCTTTCCTTCCTTCCTTCTCTTCCACACCCCCCTTTATTTCCTTTCCTCTTTCTCCCTTTCTTCCTTCTCTACCTATTCTTGGACTGCAATTCCCAGCAATACTCCTGATCCATCCATCTACCTACCTACCACTATCTAATCTATCTATCTGGAGGATTGCTGGGAGTTGTAATCCAGGAATAATTAATTGGAAATATGCAGGGATTGGGATGCTCTCAAAGAAATCCAAGAAGAAGAAAGCTTGCATCTTGGAAGCAGTGCATTTGGATCATCCTTCTCTCCTAAAGGGCCTGGTCTAGGGGTGCTGTAGTCTGAAAGAGAGTGTGGATATGCTATTGTGTGTTTTGTTTGCCAGGGGGAGTTGTGTTGCGCATGCACTGTAGTGTCTTTTTGGGTTTTTTTTTTGCTTTGTTTTTTAGTGTTTTTATATGTGATGGTCACTTGTTGACCTGATAAATGTATTGTGTCCAAATTTGGTGTCAATTTGTCCTGTGGTTTTTGAGTTCAGTTACTCCCACAAACGAACATTACATCTATATATATAATACTAGCTGTCCCCTGCCACACGTTGCTGTGGCCCAGTCTGTGTATATGTGTTTTGTGTGTATATATATATATATGCATATGTGTGTATCTATTTTTGTGTGTTTGTGTATAGATGTGATTTTGCACATGCATTGTCATGTAATTTTTGTTTTTTTGGCTTTTTAAAGTCTCTTCTGCTGTGTTTTTTAGTGTTTTTATGAGTGATGGTCACTTGTTGACCTGATAGGTGTATTGTGTCCAAATTTTGTGTCATTTCGTCCAGTGGTTTTCGAGTTATGTTAATCCCACAAATGAACATTACATTTTTATCTATATAGATGACAATTTTATATATATAACATACTATATAGTACAGTATATTATTATATATATTTATAATAATATATTATATTAATTATAGTATAACATTACTATTAATATATATATAAGATATATATGATATGATATGTATATATAATATAAAATATATAATATATATAAATAATAGTATAAATCATTAAAAACAAAAATTACATATAAAGCATATAACTATATCTATTCATAATAATATGTAATATTAAAAATTATTATAGTGCAATATATTAATTATATATATAACATAATAATAGTAAAATACATTATTAATAAAATATACCGTATACAACATAATATAATAATATAGTAATATAATAGAATATAATACTTTATTTATAATAATATTTATAATAATATATTACCCTAACCCTAACCCTTAACAATCATTGGTATATTGCATTTGTGCAATAAATTGATCAACTGGGAAGCGAATGTTTTAGTGGACTACAATGGACTGATTGGATTTAACTGTCGAACTGTTTTAATTGAATGCTTATCATTGTTTTAATTGTAATTGTGTGTTTTAATGCCCAAAATAAATAAATAAATAGGGTTGTTGTAGGTTTTTCGGACTATAAATAAATTACCAACATATAGTATATTACTCTTAATAATATATATAACACATATATTATGCATATTAATAGCATAGTAAATTATTAATAAAATAATTAAATATACAGTGTATATATATACACACTGTATTAAATATATACTTTATATATATTATAGCATATTTTATATATTTATAATATATTACTATATTAACAATCATTACGATATATTACATTATTAATATGCATGCTAAGATATATATAATAACTATAGCATAATAAAAGATTAATAACAAAATAAGTAATAATTTGTTGTTAGCATTATTACTACTATTTTGTTATTAGTATTCCTAATTTATTATTATTACTGTTACTAATGCATTACCATTACTATTTTATTATTACTAATAATAACTTAGTATTGCTAATTTATTACTATTATGACTATACTATTTTGTTATTAGTATTGCTAATTTAGGGCTATTATGACTATTACTATTTTGTTATTAGAATTACTAATTTATCACTATTATGGCTATGACTATTTTGTTATTAATTTTACCAATTTATTATTATCACCATTACTAATGTATTACCATTATTATTCCTAATTTATTATTAGTAATACTAATTTTTTATTTCAGTATTATTAGTATTACTAATTTATTACTATTATTTTGTTATTAGTATTACCATTTTATTAGTATTACCATTACTAATGTTTTACCATTACTTTTCTTGATTTATTATTGGTATTACTAATTTGTTATTAGTATTACTAATTTGTTATTAGTATTACTAATTTATTACTATTATGACTTACTATTTTGTTATTAGTATTCCTAATTTATTATTATTGCTATTACTAATGCATTACCATTACTATTTTATTATTACTAATACTAACTTGTTATTAGTACTGCTAATTTATCACTATTGTGACTATTACTATTTTGTTATTAGTATTTCTAATGTATTATTAGTAATACTAATTTATTATTATTATTATTTCACTATTACTATTACAAATTTTCTATTATTACACATTTATTGCTATTTTTGATTTATTATTATTACTAATTTATTATGACTAATACTAATTTGCTATTAGTATTACTAATTTATTATTACTACTATTACTAACATATTACCATTACTTTTCCTAATTTATTATTAGTAACATTACTTTGTTACTATTATTACTATTTTTATCAATATTACTATTACGAATTTTCTATTATTACTAATTTGCTATTTTTAATGTATTATTACTACTATTAGTATTACTAATTTATTACGACTAATACTACTTTGCTATTAGTATTACTAATTTATTATTATTACTCTTACTAATGTATTACCATTACTTTTCCTAATTTATTATTAGTAATACTAATTTGTTGTTACGACTACTATTAGTATCATTTTGTTTGTTACTAGGCTCAAGACACAGATATTATGACTAATACTAATTTGCTATTAGTATTACTAATTGATTATTATTACTATTACTCATGTATTACCATTACTTTTCCTAATTTATTATTAGTAATACTAATTTGCTGTTATTATTGCTATTATTAGTACCATTTTGTTTGTTACTGGGCTCAAGACACTCAGATATTATGACTAATACTAATTGGCTATTAGTATTACTAATTTATTATTATTACTATTACTCATATTTTACCATTACTTTTCCTAATTTATTATTAGTAATACTAATTTGTTGTTATTATTACTATTATTAGTATCATTTTGTTTGTTACTGGGCTCAAGACACTCAGATATTATGACTAATACTAATTGGCTATTAGTATTACTAATTTATTATTATTACTATTACTCATATTTTACCATTACTTTTCCTATTTTAGTATTAGTAATACTAATTTGCTGTTATTATTACTATTACTAGTATCATTTTGTTTGTTACTGGGCTCAAGACACTCAGATATTATTGGCTATTAGTATTACTAATTTATTATTATTACTATTACTCATGTATTACCATTACTTTTCCTAATTTATTATTAGTAATACTAATTTGTTGTCATTATTACTATTATTAGTATCATTTTGTTTGTTACTGGGCTCAAGACACTCAGATGCAACCCAAGAGCATTCAAATAACATGCCTGGAACAAAGATTAACACACCAGAATTAAATCTGGAGCAAGGCACAAAAGGGAAACCCCCCTTCTTTGGATCCAGGGGACCCCAAAGCACAGCCCCATTGTGGCCCCAGTCTATGGCCAACCCCCCCAATTGGACACATAATAATAACAATGTGAGAGAATCCCATTAAAGCCTCTGCTGCAGAGAAAAGCTGCCCTCGAGCGCCCCTAGCGGCGCCGGCGGGGAAGCGCAGGAAGAGAAAGAGAAAAACAAGTTTGATTGGCAGCGCGGAGGAGAAGGGGAAGGGGAGGGGGGAGGGGAGGCAGCATCCCCCATCATCCCCCATCATCCTCCCCTCCGGATGGGACAAAGGGGAAGCTGAGAGAGCCCCTCCATGGGCCAAAACAGGGGGAGGGGGGCAGCCACAAAAGGGGGGCTCACTCTTGCCCCCCAATTTGGGGTCTCCCCCTTCCCCTCCCCCCAGCAAAGTGGGGGGAGGGGAAGGGGGGGCTGGGGAGAGTGCTGAAAGACCCCCCCTCCCTTTTGCAGCACCCCCTCCCCCTTTATAAACCCCACAAAGCCCAGCAAAGTGGATGAATGAATGGCAAACAAGGCTTTGGGGGGCCACCATTGAAAAGGCCTTTCTTTTGTGAGGTTTTAAAGGGTCCAAGGGGTGTTAATGGGATTTTGGGGGTCCTTTCTCAGGCCTCTTTTTTTGGGGGGGGGGGTCCAAAGGGGGCGGGGCTGCCTCTCCTAAGAGGGGGGAAAGGAGGCAAAATAATATTATTTTTGGAGAAGGGTCTGTCTTCCACTTGAAGGCCATTCAAAGGGGCGGATGTGACTTTTTAGGGGGGTGCAAATGAGCTCAGCCCCCTTTCTTTCTCCCCATTGCAAAAAAAGTGAATGGAAAGGCTCTTCCTTTTGCAGAGAGAGTTCTTTGCAAGGTTCCTCCCTCCCTTTGCAGCCTTTCCCTCCTACCTGCAGCCTCTGGCACTGTTTCGGCGGGCAGAGGATCATTTTCGGGGCCTCCTCGGCGTTCAAATGCCTGGGCAACCCAGTCCCGGCGCTTGCAAGCCCAGCCGGGAGACTAGGAGTCGAGGGGGCGGGGCTCCAACTCGAGGGCGGGGCCTAGAGCACATCAACGGCCAATCAGTGCCGCCTCTGGAGATGACCTGTCAATCAAGAGGCGAGGCACCGCCTCTTTTGTCGCTCTCTCGCTCAGCCTGGAATCCAACCCTGAAAGGGGCGGGGCCTGGAACACAACGCCGGCCAATCAGAGCCAAGGAGGCGGGGCCTTTAGAGCTGAGCTGTCGATCAAAAGGAGAGGCTCCGCCTCTTTCGCCGCTCTCTCGCTTAGCCCGGAGTCCAACCAAGAAGGAGGCGGGGCTTGGAATACACCGCCGACCAATCAGTGCCATGGGGGCGTGGCCGTTGGAGCTGACCTGCCGATCAAGAGGCGAGGCACCGCCTCTTTTGTCGCTCTCTCGTTCAGTCCTCCTGGGAAAGGGGCCGGACTTGGAACACCTCTCGACCAATCTGTGCAAAGGGGGCGTGGCCTTCTGAGCTGACCTGCCGATCAAGAGGCGAGGTACTGCCTCTTTTGTCGCTCTCTCGTTCAGTCCTACTGAGAAAGGGGCCGGGCTTGGAGCACTCCTCGACCAATCAGTTCAACGGGGGCGTGGCCTTCGGAGCTGACCTGCCGATCAAGAGGAGAGGTTCCGCCTCTTTTGTCTCTCTCGTTCAGTCCTACTGAGAAAGGGGCCGGGCTTGGAACGCCCCTCGGCCAATCAGTGCCACAGGGGCGTGGCCTTCGGAGCTGACTTGCCGATCAAGAGGAGAGGTTCCGCCTCTTTTGTCGCTCTCTCCTTCAGTCCGGCGCAGAAAGGGGCGGGGCCGGGAACACCCCTCGGCCAATCAGTGCAACGGAGGCGTGGCCTTTGGAGCTGACCTGCCGATCAAGAGGCGAGGTTCCGCCTCTTTTGTCTCTCTCGTTCAATCTGACTCAGAAAGGGGCGGGGTTTGGAACACCCCTCGGCCAATCAGCAATGAGGAGGCGTGGTCTTTTGAACTGACCTGCCTCTTTTGTTGCTCTCGCTCCAATCTAGAAGGGGCGTGGCGTAGAGGCACACCGCCGGCCAATCAGCGCTACGGAGGCGTGGCCTTTAGTACCGACCTGCTGATCCAGAGGTCTTGTCGCTCGCTCGCTCAGCTCCGAGTCAAAGCCAGAAGGGGGCGTGGCTAATGGGAATACAGTCGGCCAATCAACGCCGCGAGGGCGTGGCCTCAGAGCTTGTGGCAGAGCACTCAACTTGACCACATGGGGCCGAGTGGAAAGTTACCTGTCTGTCAAGTGCGAAGGTTCCGCCCCTCCAGGGAAAAGGAGGCGTGGCCGGTGTCCAGCGTGGTGTCCCCTGACAGCTCTTAAAGGAGCCGCGTTCCTTTTTTTTTATTTCTGTTTTTTTTCCATTTCTGAATGATTTTTTTCCATTCCCTTCGTTGGGATTGTTTATTCGTTCAGCGGAGAGGCCGTTTGCAAGGTGCAAAGTAAACTAACATAATAAAACAACAAGATCCACAAAAATCCCAAACAGAATTTGGCAACCATTCATTGCAATGGCACCTTTTGAGAAGGCCTATGCAAAAATCTTTGCATTTTTCATGTGAAAGGCACAATCTGTCGCATTTCTAATTACAGGACGATCTGCTTTTGTTTATGGTTCCTGTCTTTGCATGCATTCAGTGGCCAATAATAATAATAATAATAATAGATCCCGAAGATCAAAGAGCATTTCTCTTTGATTTTATTATATTTTTGCTAATTGTTTCTGAACCCTGCAACGGAATTCTTAAGCAACTGGCCAAAACAAAGAATAGAGGGAATAATACTTTAATTAAATATTAAAATAATAAATATATATTTTTATAATACAGTTAAATCAGTTTTTAACAATACTGCAAAAATGTGTTACAAGATTATTTTAAGGTTTGTAGAATTCCTTAAAATATGTAAATATATTCTGCTCCTTCCTTAAACCTGTTTGCCCAGGACTCCATGGCTCCAAGGGATGGTCCTTTGTCGCCATCCAGTGGCCAAAGTGGAACATTGCACCCTTTTTCTTGAGCCCAGCTATGATGGTTCGGCTGTAATATTCCAATGTGGCCACTAGATGGCAGCAAAGGAGTGCACATTGGAACTGAGAAGTCTGCTGTTTGGAGCAAATCTCAAGTGTGCAATACCGGATGTGTCCATTGGGGGCGGCAAAGGGACCTGTCACCTTTTACACTGTCTGGGAATGATGGGAACTAATATATTTATTTACAGTATTTATATTATGCCCTTCTCACCCCGCAGGGGACTCAGGGCGGATCACAATGCACATATACATATGTTCATTGCCATCTCTATCCGGTCTGTGGTGCAGCTGGCTGGGAGTCAGCTGCATTAAGATCACTATTGACCGAAAGGTTATGGTTTGAAGCCAGCCTGGGTCAGAGTGAGTGTCCGACCAATTTGTGTAGCTTGCTAACGACCTTTGCAGCCCGAAAGACAGTTGCATCTGTCAAGTAGGAAATTTCGGTAGTGCTATTGATCGAAAGGTCATGAGTTTGAAGCCAGCCTGGGTCGGAGTGAGTGTCCGACCAATTTGTGTAGCTTGCTATCGACCTTTGCGGCCCAAAAGACAATTGCATCTGTCAGGTAGAAAATTTAGGCACCACTTATGCGGGGAGGTAAATTTAACTAAAAATCTCCAGCAAGCATGCAAAGAATGAGGAAGTACTCCATCAGTGTCACAAATGTTCGGTGAAGGAACAGCTCCCCTGGTGGCCTAAATACCTTCAAGAAAAGCTGGAATGTTAAATAGCCTCTGTGTGTCGTCTGTATATGTTGTGTGTCTATGGCATTGAATATTTGCCGTGTATATGTACATTGTAATCCGCCCTGAGTCCTCTGTGGGGTGAGAAGGGCGGAATATAAATACTGTAAATAATAATAATAAAGATACATGGCAAACATTCAATGCCATGGACACTATTTATTTATTACAACATTTACATGCCACCCTTCTCACCCCGAAGGGGACTCAGAGCGGCTTACAATATATATATAATACAATATATTATATTATTAGCATAGTACAATATCGGTATTAAATGTTACTATATTGTATTAAAAATTGTAGTATTAACAGTAATATTACATGCAATATAAATATATAATTATAATATCATATTATTATCAGTATTATATTGTATTACATTGTAATATTATAAATATTATATGTATATACAATGTATTATATTATATTACATTATATTATATTATTAGCATAGCACAAAACATATATAGACAGACACACAGAGGCTATTTAACTTTCCAGCTTCGTGAGGGTATGCTTCGAATTCCGGCCACCGGGGGAGCTGTCGCTTCACCATCCACTTGTCACACTGATGGAGTGCTGCCTTGTTCTTTTGCACGCTGCTGGAGATTTTTATGGTGTCGTAAATTAGTTAAATTAACATAAAGCAGTACCTGAATTTCCTACTTGACAGATACAACTGTCTTTCGGGCTGCATATGTCGACAGCAAGCTAGACAAATGGTCAGGAGCTTACTCCAACCCGGGCTGGCTTCGAACTCAGTGATTTTATTGCACCTGACTCCCAACCAACTGTGCCACAACCCGGTCAAGAGAAGGCTCATGACCCTGCAAAACTACAATTCCCAGGATCCCATAACAGTAAGCCATGCTTAATATCTTTGACTATAAATACCCTGAGCTGTCCCACAGCCTCTTTCCCATTTCTCCCACTGCTGCAACTGGGATTTCTCCCATTGCTGCAACCTGTTTCTCCTTATCTCTATCTTTGTCGCAGAGCCCGCTTCTTTGCTACAGCTCCGCCAATCGGACAGCTCCCTGGTGGCGTCAGCCTAGTGAAAAGGCAGAAGGAGCCCACAAACAGAAAGACAAGGAAGGCCTCTGCCTCTTGGGCAACGAATGGCTCCTCAGAGCCAGAAAGCAGCTTTATCCAGCTTTTAGGGAGGAGGAGGCCCCGTCAGAACCGTCTTCTTCGCCGTCCTCTTCATCGGTGCTTCTCTTTCCGGCCGGACTCCATCCTGGTCTTGGCGCTTGTGGTGGCTTTGCGGGGAGTGCCCTCCTCGTCCAGGTTGGAGGTGGCAGTCGAGCCAGTCTTCCCAGCACTTTTGCCCTGCAGGAGGAACAGTCACGTGGAGCCTTAAGGACCTGCCAAACCAGTACAGGCTGCCCCCAAGTTACAAACATATGACTTGCAAAGGCCTCCTCGTAAAGAACAGGGCTGGACTGGATGGCCTTTGGGGGTGCCTTTCATATCTATAATACGATATCTATCTCATATATATATAACTAGCTGTCCCCTGCCACGCATTGCTGTGGGCCAGTCTGTTGATTTGGAAAATAAAGTAATGAGAAAGTGTTGGTTTCTAATATATGTAATTTCTTTCTGCTTGTGGGTAAACAGTATTTCTTGCTGTTTCTTTGTCAGTGTTGATGTGGAGAGTGTCTGGTTTGCCCACCCTGGAACATGCAACATACAATGTCCTTCTTTAAGGGTCCCTTTCAAATCTATGATACTATATCTGTGTGTGTGTGAATAATATCTCTATCTATCTATATCTACGTCTGGATGGCTCTTTGTCAGGAGGGCTTTGATTACGTGTTCTTTCCCTGATGAAGGGAGTTGGATTGGATGGCCTTAAGTATTTTCTGTTGATCATGGGGGTTCTGTATGAGAAGTTTGCCCCAATTCTGTCGTTCATGGGGTTCAGAATGCTCTTTGATTATAGGTGAACTGTGAATCCCAGTGACTACAACTCCCAAATATCAAGGTCTATTTCCCTCAAACTCCATCTGTGTTCTTATTTGGGCGTATTGAGTGCTTGTGCCAAGTTTGGTTCAAATCCATCATTGTTTGAGTCCACAATGCTCTCTAGATGTATTTATTTATTTATTTATTTGCTTATATACCGCTGTTCTCAGCCCAGGGGCGACTCACAGCGGTGTAGGTGAACTACAACTCCCAAACTCAAGGTCAATACCCACCAAACCCTTCTAGTGTTTTCTGTTGGTCATGGGAATCCTGTGTGGCAAGTTTGGTTCAATTCCATCGTTGGTGGAGTTCAGAATGCTCTTTGATTGTAGGTGAACTATAAATCCCAGCAACAACAACTCCCAAATAACAAAATCAATTTTTTGAGTGATGATTACTCCTTGTATTGTGAGATGTTTTCTTGCCAAATTTGGTGTGATTTCGTTCATTGGTTCTTTTGTTTTTAAGGTACTCATTATGCACAGAGCATTTATATATATATAGATACTAGCTTGTGGGCCCGGAATGTTAGAATGTTGAGGCTGGCTTATCAGAAACCATATGCAAATTATACCACAGTGGCAACCAATCAGAATGTTAGAATGTTGAGGCTGGCCAATCAGAGACCTTATGCAAATTATACCACAGTGGCAACCAATCAGAATGTTAGAATGTTGAGGCTGGCCAATCAGAGACCTTATGCAAATTATACCACAGTGGCAACCAATCAGAATGTTAGAATGTTGAGGGTGGCCAATCAGAGACCTTATGCAAATTGTACCACAGTGGCAGCCAATCAGAAAGCTGCCACATACACTTTCGCCCTTCCGTCTTCCGCATACATACATACAAACATTCACTTTTGTTATATATATAGATATAGATATAGATAGATATAGACAGATAGTGATCCCTGAGTTACAAACACCTAACTTGCAAATGGCTCCTAGTTAAGACTGGACTAGATAACCTATGGGGGTCCCTTCCAAATCTATGATACTATGTCTATCTCATCTACCTAACTATATATATATATGTACACACACACACACACACACACACACAAACACATAGGCCGTCTCAAGTTACAAACACCTGACTTGCAAATGACTCCTAGTTAAGAACAGAGCTGGACTGGATGGCCTTTGGGGGTCCCTTTCAAATATGATACTATAGCTCTCTCATTTCTCTCTCTTTCTCTTTCTATACACACACACACACACACACACACAAAGGCTATCCCCAAGTTACAAACACCCAACTTGCAAACACTCCTAGTTAAGAACAGGAAGACATCATTCTACTCCTCCCAACAGGTGGGCATTCAGCAATAGATAGGTAGGTTAGATATTATATACAATATATGTATACATATACACATGCACACACACACAAATACACACACAAAGACACACACACATATGATCGATATATCATAAAATCCTAGAATTGGAAGGGACCTCAAGAGACCATCCAGTCCAACCCTTTCTGCCAGGCAGGAAGACACCATTTGATCCCTCCCGACAGATGGCCACCTGGCGCATTCATGAAAGCTGGGGGCAGGTGCCTCACCATCAGGTGGTTTTGCATGGAAATGAGGAGCGACTCCATGGTGGGCTTCCTGCCGTCTTGGCTCTTGAGCATCCGGAGGCGGGTCTTCTCCAGGAAGTCGCACTGGTTGCGCAAGGACTCTGTAGGGCAAATGAGAGGATCAAAGGGGGCGAGGAGGAAAAGGAAAGAGCCTGAGGCTATTAGGAATTGTGGGAGTTGGAGTGCAAAACACCTGGAGGGCCCAAGTTGGCCCATGCCTGGTGTAGATGCACCCATAGACTTCCCTCAAACATTCAGGATGGTGATTGCATTCACAATAGCCTTGCAAGGTAGACCTCCCATCATCATCATCATCCTTGGTTTGCAAGTAATTCCAATTGGAAGAGGTTTGGGAAAAGTTCCTTTTTGGGGCACCTGAATTAGCCGGAGGAGTTTGAGGATTGCATCACCAAAAAAAGGAACTTCTCCAGCATAAAGGGCCTATCACTTTAAGTCTTCCTACCCATCAGCTCCAGGGGTGGGTGTCTGAATACAGGCAGAAAGGCCCGGTAGCCGTTTTCATGCTTGGTCCCTGAAGAAAGAAGAGAAACTGTCATTGATTAATTATTTTAATTTATTTACATTTCACCAATTTAGTATTATGTGCAACTATTACGTGATGAAATATGATAAGTTGCTGTTGACACTGATTGAGGCATTCTAGAGACTATTTAGGGTTCACTGCCAGAGAGGTGGTGTGCATCTTAAAACTACAGACATCTTTCTCCAAATCTAAGACCTCTCCCTTATCGCTGTCCCATTATTACATGCGACTATTACGTGATGAAATATGGTAAGTTGCTGTTGATGCTGGTTGAGGCATTCTAGAGACTATTAAGGGTTCAGTGCCAGAGAGGTGGTGTGCATCTTAAAACTACAGACATCTTTCTCCCAATCTAAGACCTCTCCCTGATTGCTTCCCCACTATTACGTGCAACTATTACGTGATGAAATATGGTAAGTTGCTGTTGATGCTGGTTGAGGCATTCTAGAGACTATTTAGAGTTCACTGCCAGAGAGGCGATGTGCATATTAAAACTACAGACATCTTTCTCCAAATCTAAGACTTCTTCCTGATCGCTTCCCCACTATTACGTGCAACTATTACGTGATGAAATATGGTAAGTTGCTGTTGATGCTGGTTGAGGCATTCTAGAGACTATTTAGAGTTCACTGCCAGAGAGGCGATGTGCATATTAAAACTACAGACATCTTTCTCCCAATCTAAGACTCTTCCTGATCTCTTTCCCATTATTACGTGCGACTATTACGTGATGAAATATGGTAAATCGCTGTTGATGCTGGTTGAGGCATTCTAGAGACTGCCAGAGAGGTGGTGTGCATCTTAAAACTAGAGACATCTTTCTCCAAATGTAAGACCTCTCCCTGATCCCTTTCCCACTATTACGCACGACTATTACGTGATGAAATAGGGTAAGTTTCTGTTGATGCTGTTTGAGGCATTCTAGAGACTATTTAGGTTTCACTGCCAGAGAGGCGATGTGCATCTTAAATCTACAGACGTCTTTCTCCAAATCTAAGACCTCTCCCTGACTGCTTTCCCACTATTATGTGCGACTATTACGTGATGAAATATGGTAAGTTGTGGTGTGCATCTTAAAACTACAGACATCTTTCTCCCAATCTAAGACCTTTCCCTGATCGCTTTCCCACTATTATGTGCGACTATTACGTGATGAAATATGGTAAATTGCTGTTGATGCTGGTTGAGGCATTCTAGAGACTATTTAGGTTTCACTGCCAGAGAGGTGGTGTGCATCTTAAAACTACAGACATCTTTCTCCAAATCTAAGACTTCTCCCTGATCGCTCTCCCACTCACTTGGTATGAAAGCAAACAGCGCAAATCTAAAAAATTCAGGGAGCATCCGACCTTGATTGGGTGGAAAGGAACTTGGCAAATCAGCTCTTGGCTTGTAATGCACGATTGCTTCTGTTATTATGTATTGAAGCATTTGCATTCCACCTTTCCTTGCAAGAAGCCTCAAAGGCAACTAATGGTATTGGCTGGAAAGGGAGAAAAAGCAATCAATGAAAGCAGTTTAGAGCATAATGAATCGGCTTTGGCCATGGAACAGTCATCGGATCAGAAAAACAGTTCAAATCAATGAATGCAACACAAAAGCTGCTTTAAAGATATAGACAGACAGACAGACAAGTCAAAAAGCAAAAAGGCTATAAGGAGGGGTCTGCTGGAGCATGTAAGAAATCAGTTAATGAGTATGTGTCAACTGTAAAATTAGAGGCATGAAGCTGATTGATTGGGCCATGCCTGGGGAGATAGCTGAGCCTGGAACTTTTGGATACTGTTACATTTTTCAGATAAGTCGAAAAGCAAGAAGGCTATAAGGAGGGTCTGTTGGAGCATGTATGAAATCAGTTAATGAGTGTGTGTCAACTGTAAAATAAGAGGCATGACCCTGATTGATTGGGCCATTCCTGGGGAGATAGCTGAGCCTGGGAATTTTGGATACTGTTACATTTTTCAGATAAGTTGAAAAGCAAGAAGGCTATAAGGAGGGGTCTGTTGGAGCATGTAAAAAATCAGTTAATGAGTGTGTGTCAACTGTAAAATAAGAGGCAGGAAGCTGATTGATTGGGCCATGCCTGGGGAGACAGCTCAGCCTGAGACTTTTGGATACTGTTACATTTTTCAGGCTATGCAAGTGCTCAGAGAGAAGAAAAAAGACACAGTTTGGAATGTGCTTTTGCTTCATGAGCTGTTGGAGGGAGCTTCTCCACATGGACAAAGACCATTTTAAATCTCTCATAAAAGGACATTATGTGAACTGATGCCACAGATCACATGATAGTAAACACGTTGTTCTGAACTACTTGTTCTTTACTGTTCATCTGTATGGCATATTTTCTTTCATGGCAAGGCAGTGTGTGGGCTGATCAGATATGAACTACACATGATTTTCATTTCGTCACAGGGTCAAACTCTGGTCTTCAGAGCCTTGAGTGTATCTACACGGTAGAATTAATGCAGTTTCATGCCACTTTAACTACTATGGCTCAATGAATAATGGGAGTTGTATTTTTACAAGGTTTGCAGCCTTCTCTGCCAAAGAGGCCTAGCTACAATTCCCAGGATTCCATTGAAGTTAAAGTGAAGTTAAACTGTGTTAAGTCTTCAGCGTAGATGCACATTTAGGGATATCTAAATTAAACAAACAAACCCAAAATCTGGAGAATCAAAGGCAGATTTTTCTTCCTCTTATAGTAGTCGCACTCCCCTTTTAAAAAGGGGGTGCGACTATTATGTGATAAAATATGGTAAGTTGTTGTTATGCTGGTTGAGGCATTCTAGAGACTGTTTAGGGTTCACTGCTACAGAGGTGGTGTGCATCTTAAAACTACAGACATCTTTCTCCAAATCTAAGACCTCTCCCTGATCGCTTTCCCACTATTACATGCGACTATTATGTGATGAAATATGGTAAGTTGTTGTTATGCTGGTTGAAGCATTCTAGAGACAATTTAGGGTTTACTGCCAGAGAGGCGATGTGCATCTTAAAACTACAGACATCTTTCTCCAAATCTAAGGCCTCTCCCTGATCGCTTTCGCACTATTATGTGCGACTATTACGTGATGAAATATGGTAAGTTGCTGTTGATGCTGGTTGAGGCATTCTAGAGACTATTTAGGGTTCACTGCCAGAGAGGCGGTGTGCATCTTAAAACTACAGACATCTTTCTCCAAATCTAAGACCTCTCCCTGATCCCTTTCCCACTATTACACGTGACTATTATGTGATTAAATATGGTAAGTTGCTGTTAATGCTGGTTGAGGCATTCTAGAGACTATTTAGGGCTCACTGCCAGAGAGGCGGTGTGCATCTTAAAACTACAGACATCTTTCTCCAAATCTAAGACCTCTCCCGGATCACTTTCCCACTATTACGTGCGACTATTACGTGATGAAATATGGTAAGTTGCTGTTGATGCTGGTTGAGGCATTCTAGAGACTATTTAGGGTTCACTGACAGAGAGGTGGTGTGCATCTTAAAACTACAGACATCTTTCTCCAAATCTAAGACCTCTCCCTGATCGCTTTCCCACTATTACATGCGACTATTACGTGATGAAATATGGTAAGTTGCTTTTGATGCTGGTTGAGGCATTCTAGAGACTATTTAGGGTTCACTCCCAGAGAGGCGATGTGTATCTTAAAACTACAGACATAGGATGCAGCCAGGGCAACTGAAGCGGGCTGATGGTGTTTGATGTGAAAGGGCCATACATTTTGTGGCAGCCAAAGAAGCATAATATCTTAAAGGTTGTCTGCTTTTGCCAGCCTTCTGTCAATATGGAGTCCATGGCCACCGAGGCAGAGAAGGATTCCTCTTGGGTCCAAGGCAATGCTGTAGGGAGGGCCCCTTGGCACCTACCAGGGAGCCCCTTTTCCAACTTGCAGATGTAGTAGGTTGCCCTAGGAGTTAGGAACTTGCTGGCATTGTCTTCTGGGTTCTTGACTAGGAAAAGGAGCTTGAGGGTCCCGTTTTCTTCACATAAGTCAATGGGGTCTGGAGGGAAGGGAGCAATAGAATAGAAAGATGGAACGGGACATCCCTTTCCGCCCTCCTTCGTGTTCTTCAACCCAAAAAATTGTGGTTGTTGCAGTCAAAGAAAGAGGACCTTGCTAAGCTCTATGTTCTCTTTCCCTGACTACAACAACCAGAATCTCCCAATTAGCAAAACCAGTTTGACTGGACTCCTCTTTGGAGACTAAAGGGTCCCATAGAGGCCAACACAACTGGCATGACATACCTCCCCTTTTTTGTCCTACAGTGACAAGCCAGCTTGAGATAGCTCTTTTTTAGGGGACACATTCTCCAGAATCCAACTGGCACAAACAGCAACCTGCCATTTTTCATCGCATAATGGTCTCACTTCCCTATCTTTTTAAAAAAGAGGTACAACTATTATGTGAGAGGGACTAAACATGCCTTTGGTTCTCCAGTTTCTGGTTCTGTTGGTTTGTTGCCTGATCCAGTATCAAACAAACAGCTCAATTTCTGTTTGTTTTAAACTGCAGAGTTATTTGGGGTTGATCTAGGTTACAAACTATAAAATAGAGGTCTCTGAAGCTCCACTCTTCTCTCCTCCCTCCTTCCTCTGAGGCCTTAAGGCACTTAAAAAAACCTGAAATAGAGGTCTCTTGAATTCAGATCTTTCCTCCTTCCTTCTGCCCCGGAGTGTGGTGGAGCCTCCTTCTTTGGAAGCTTTTAAACAGAGGCTGGATGGCCATCGGGGGTGATTTGAATGCAATATTCCTGCTTCTTGGCAGGGGGTTGGACTGGATGGCCCATGAGGTCTCTTCCAACTCTTTGATTCTGTAAGGCTTTGGAAGAAGGAGGGAGGAGAGAAGAGTGGAGCTCTAGAGACCTCGCTTTTGTAGAAGGACCGGCTTTAGCACAGCAGGTTAATCACCCGCTGTAGCTACAGCAAATCTTGCCAACCAAATGGTTGACAGCTCAAAGCTAGGTCAGGGTGAGCTCCTGACTTTCAACCTAGCTCCCAACCCACCTAGCAGATCAAAAACAGCAATGTGAGTAGATGAATAGGAACCGCATTAAGCAGGGAGGTATGTTAGGCACTGCCATTTCAATCAGAAAAAGGAGGAAAGTTTACGAACAAATAATGTTCTTCGGCAAGGAAATTGAGCGACAGCACCCCCTGTGGCCAGAACCAGGCACAGCCTCCAAATATGCCAAAAGATGAGAAAGCCTATATACTATATGCCTCTATCTATTGTCTGTGTTGTCATTGTATAATGGCCTCTGGGCTGAGAAGGGCAGTATATAAATAAATAAATAATTGGCATTGAATGTTTGCCATTTATGTGTTCTGTGATTGGCCTTCAGTGAGAAGGTGTAAGGGCGGAATATAAATACTGTAAATAAATAAATAATAAATAAGGATGGATGGATAGAAGGAAGGAAGAGCACCAAATGGCCAACGTTTAAAACAAACAGAAACAGAGTTGTTTGAGACTGGATCAGCCTCCTCCCCTTTTGGAGGCAAGGCATTTTATTTAAAATTTTAAAACCCTGAAAACTGGAGAATCAAAGACAGATTTTTTCCTCTCATAATAGTCGCACCCCCCTTTTTTAAAAAGGGGGTGCGACTATTATGTGATGAAATATGGTAGGTTGCTGTTGGTGTTGGTTGAGGGATTTTGGAGACTATGGTCCCCCAAAAGGAAGCTATCTAAGTGTTGTGAAGAACACAAAAATATCAATTTTGGCACCCCAAAAATGGGGTGTGACTTTTATGTGGTGGCAACTCTTGCACAGCGAAATGCAGGTAAAGTAGCTCTCCAAGGTGCTGAATCGTATCCCCAACCTTGGAAAAGTCCCATAGTTTTAGTCCTAAGCTCATCTAAGCATCCCTTCTGACCCTCATCCATGTCCCATCCTTTGGGCATCCATCCCATGCAATAGCATCAACTCTACTTTCTTAGTGGATCCATGTCCAACGTCTGCCTCACCTGTCCTCTGCAACCCCACTTTGTCGCGCAGGTAATGCGAGAGGAGCAAAACGGAGCAGTTGATGTTGGCCAGGAACTGCCGGTTGTCTGCAAGAGAGGCGGCCAAGATAGAGGACTGCCAGCCCCAAGGCCAGGAACGGATGGGAGCCCACCTGCCCCATTGTTTTTCCCATTTCCCCTTCCAACAGGGGTCCTCCATCTCTGCGGGGCCTTGGCCTTTTCTCTTACCTCCATATTTAACGCAGATAAACATGTCCCTGGATGCCTAGCCATGCAGACAGCAACTTCTGCACCAGGCCAGGAGCCATTGTGACATCTCAGAACCTCACAGATGAACACTCTACGGAGAACCGCAGCTACAATGCCCACCATTGACCCCATTCTCCAAGATAAGGGTGGATAATGGGCAGACTTTGGGGTTCAAGGGGCTCTATTGTCTTCCAATGGACCTTGGGTAGCTACAATGTCCCTCTTGTTGCCCCCCAGCCCCAATTTTGTCATGGGTTTGGCCCACTCAAGGTTGTTTTGGGTCCTGGGTCATTTACTTTGCTGTAAAATCCCCTCTCCTGGGCCTATGAGCCAGAAGTACCTAAAATGTGTCAAAAGGGTATCATTTGGGAGCAAAAGGGTCAAATATCTTGGAGTCTGGAGCCACAATTCCCACCGGTCTAAAGCTTCAACACTGCCATATAAAATCCAAATTATCTGCTTTGCACTCGGTCCCACTGCCTTCGCAATCGTGTTTGGTGGGGACAAGGGACAGGGCCTTTTCGGTGGTGGCCCCTCGGCTTTGGAACTCCCTCCCAATGGAGATTAGATCTGCCTCTTCCCTCCTGACGTTTAGAAAGGGTTACAGCCTGTGTTGGATGGGGTCGCACTCCCCCTGAAGACACAGGTTCGCAGTTTGGGTGTGATCCTGGACTCATCGTTGAGCCTGGAACCCCAGGTTTCAGCGGTGACCAGGGGAGCATTCGCACAGTTGGCGCACAGAACTCGTGCGCCAACTGCGCCCGTACCTTGGGAAGTCTGACTTGGCCACGGTAGTCCACGCTCTGGTTACATCCCGTTTAGACTACTGCAACGCTCTCTACGTGGGGTTGCCTTTGAAGATGGCCCGGAAGCTCCAATTAGTCCAACGCTCGGCAGCCATGATACTAACTGGAGCGGAGCGCAGGGAGCACACCACTCCTCTGCTGCGCCAGCTCCACTGGCTGCCGATCTGCTACCGGGCTCAATTCAAAGTGCTGGCGCTGGCCTTTAAAGCCCTAAACGGTTCTGGCCCAACTTACCTATCCGAACGTATCTCGGCATATCAGCCCACCAGGACCCTAAGATCTTCTGGGGGGGCCCTGCTCTCTATCCCACCGGCTTCACAGGTGCGGCTGGCGGGGACGAGAGACAGGGCCTTTTCTGTGGTGGCCCCACGGCTATGGAACGCCCTTCCCATGGAGATAAGATCTGCTCCCTCATTGATGGTATTCCGGAAAAGACTAAAAACCTGGATGTTCGAGCAGGCGTTTGGTTAACTCAGTGCAATAAGTGTAATGATTGAAGGACTGGCAATTTGGACGACGAAACTGGATCGCGATTTTAGTCAAGAGATGAATTGGATTGTTTATTGATATATGTATTGTGGATCGTGTTTTTATGCTTTTAAACTGTATACTGTTGTTTGTTATAAGTTGTTGTAAACCGCGTTGAGTCGCCGGCTAGGCTGAGAAACGGCGGTATACAAGTATAGCAAATAAATAAATAAATAAATAAAAACATGGCTTTGGGATATTGCATTTGCAGAATGATGACTGAGTCAATAACTGCGGATGGCGATGAATTATGATTCTTTTTGACGAACTGATTTTTGCTGTAACTTGTATGAATAGTATTTTAATGTATTTTATACTGATGATTTATAATGTTTTTCTTATTGTATTGAATATTATGTTATTAGCTGGCCTGAGTTCCTCCTCAGAGGTCGAGAAGACCGGGTTATAAAAACTCTAAATAAATAAATAATAAATAAAATTATATGGCAGTGTAGACTCATATAATCTAGTTCAAAGCAGATAGTGTGCATTGCTTTGATAGGAGCCCCCGGTGGAGCAATGAGTTAAACCCTTGTGCCAGCAGGACAGGTCAGAGGTTCAAACGGGGAGAGTGTGGATGAGCTCCCTCTGTCAGCTCTAGCTTCTCATGCGGGGACATGAGAGAAGCCTCCCACAAGGATGGTAAAACATCAAAACATCCAGGCATCCCCTGGGCAATGTCCTTGCTGACAGCCAATTCTCTCACACCAGAAGCAACTTGCAGTTTCTCAAGTTGCTCCTGACACACACAAAAAAACCTGCTTTGATAATCTGAATTATATGGCAGTGTAGAAAGGACCTAAGGTAAAACTCAAAAGGAAGCTTGTGATTATAGGCACTTTGAAACGTTGTTGTTGTTTTTAGGTTCGAATCCTAGGATTAGAGTGCTGGAAATTGGAACTAGAGACCCTTCCCCATATCTTGCCCCAAACATCTTAAGGCTAACTAAACGGAAGCGAATCCAGGAGCAGAAAGATACCACCAGAGACACAAATGTGGAGTCAAACTCAACTTTAAAATAAAGTATTTATGTGCAATAGCAAAACATCCTGCAGTACCTTTTAGAGACTCAATGCACCATGGAGTTCTCTAGACACCCAGCCCACTTTCTGAGAGGCATATTGAGCCATCTTGTGGTTTAAAGGAAGGTATATCTCTCTCTCTATCTCTCTCTCTCTATATAATTGTGCATTGAATTGATAGAACATAGCATGAAAAGAGATCCTTACATCAGTGAAGGGGCTACACTGCCATTTAAAATCCAGATTACCTGCTTTAAACTGGATAGTATGGCAGTGTAGACTCCTATAATCCAGTTCAAAGCAAATAATGTGGATTATCTGCTTTGATAATCTGGTTTATATGGCAGTGAGAAGGACTGAAGTAGAAAAATAAAAGATTCTACCTAAGCATTGGAAGGGACCAGGAAAATAAACCTTTGACAGTGGAAAAAGCTCTCTTCCAAAGCATTAACCCCCATTTTGTATGCAGATGTTATTCTCTTGGGAAGGCTATGGCAACATGGCAGTGGTTGGACTAGATAGGTAGCCTTTAGGGCTTGGAAGCATGGCTGCGTTGGACTACAACATTCAGAATCCCCAAGGCACCCATGAGTGGGTGACCGCGGGAGACACAACTTTTTTATATGTTAGCGACATTTCCAGCTCTGGTAGCCAACTGGGACTGGAGGTGAGGAGTGGGGTCCCTCTATGGGGCATTTCCTTTGGGAACGGGGCAGGCCTTGCCCATGGCATCGCTGCAGACAGGCAGATACCCCCCGCCGGGGAAGAGCTCACTGACGCGACAGATGCTCTCGCAATAGCTGGGCTTGAAGGCTTCCACAGCATCCTTCGGGACCCCGGCCCACTCCTGTAGAAACAGGGAAAGAGAGATCCTGTTGGAGAGGAGACTCAAGGAGAGAAAAGTAGACATGCCGTTGGAATGGAGATTCAAGAAATATATTAAAAGGACAAAGAAGGACAAAGAGAGATGCCATTGGAACGGACACTAAGGAAGATATTGGAAGGGAAAGTAGAGATGCCGTTGGAACAGAGACACAAGAAAGATATTGGAGAGGAGACTCAGGGAAGGACATGTAGACATGCTGATGGAACGAACATTCAAGAAAGAATTTGGAGAGGAGACCCAAGGAAGGACAAGTAGAGATGCTGATGGAACGAACACTCAAGAAAGATATTGGAGAGGAGACTCAAAAAAGGGCATGAAGAAATGCGGTTGGAACGGAGACTCAAGAAAGATATTGGAGGGGAGACTCAGGGAAGGACATGTAGACATGCTGATGGAATGAAAACTAAAGAATGATATTGGAGAGGAGACCCAAGGAAGGACAAGTAGAGATGCTGATGGAACAAACACTCAAGAAAGATATTGAAGAGGAGACTCAAGGAAGGACAAGTAGAGATGCTGATGGAACGAACACTCAAGAAAGATATTGAAGAGGAGACTCAAGGAAGGACAAGTATAGATGCTGGTGGAACGAACACTCAAGAAAGATATTGAAGAGGAGACTCAAGGAAGGACAAGTATAGATGCTGATGGAACGAACACTCAAGAAAGATATTGAAGAGGAGACTCAAGGAAGGACAAGTAGAGATGCTGATGGAACGAACACTCAAGATTGAAGAGGAGACTCAAGGAAGGACAAATAGAGATGTTGATGGAACGAACACTCAAGAAAGATTTTGGAGAGGAGACTCAAGGAAGGACAAGTAGAGATGCTGAGAGAACGCTCAAGAAAGGTATTGGAGAGGAGACTCAAGGAAGGGCAAGTTTAGATGCTGTTGGAACCGAGACTCAAGAAAGATATTGGAGAGGAGACTCAAGGAAGGACAAGTAGAGATGCTGATGGAACAAACACTCAAAAAAGATTTTGGAGAGGAGACTCAAGGTAGGACAGTAGAGATGCTGATGGAACAAACACTCAAGAAAGATATTGGAGAGGAGACTCAAGGAAGGACAAGTAGAGATGCTGATGAAACAAACACTCAAGAAATATATTGGAGAGGAGACTCAAGGAAGGACAAGTAGAGATGCTGATGGAACGAAGACTCAAGAAAGATATTGGAGAGGAGACTCAAGGAAAGACAAGTAGAGATGCTGTTGGAACAGAGACTTAAGAAAGATCTTGGAGAGGAGACTCAAGGAAGGACAAGTAGAGATGCTGATGGAACGAACACTCAAGAAAGATATTGAAGAGGAGACTCAAGGAAGGACAAGTATAGATGCTGATGGAACGAACACTCAAGAAAGATATTGAAGAGGAGACTCAAGGAAGGACAAGTATAGATGCTGATGGAACGAACACTCAAGAAAGATATTGAAGAGGAGACTCAAGGAAGGACAAGTAGAGATGCTGATGGAACGAACACTCAAGAAAGATATTGAAGAGGAGACTCAAGGAAGGACAAATAGAGATGTTGATGGAACGAACACTCAAGAAAGATTTTGGAGAGGAGACTCAAGGAAGGACAAGTAGAGATGCTGAGAGAACGCTCAAGAAAGGTATTGGAGAGGAGACTCAAGGAAGGGCAAGTTTAGATGCTGTTGGAACCAAGACTCAAGAAAGATATTGGAGAGGAGACTCAAGGAAGGACAAGTAGAGATGCTGATGGAACAAACACTCAAAAAAGATTTTGGAGAGGAGACTCAAGGTAGGACAGTAGAGATGCTGATGGAACAGAGACTTAAGAAAGATCTTGGAGAGGAGACTCAAGGAAGGACAAGTAAAGATGCTGATGGAACGAAGACTCAAGAAAGATATTGGAGAGAAGACTCAAGGAAAGACAAGTAGAGATGCTGTTGGTACAGAGACTCAAGAAAGATATTGGAGAGGAGACTCAAGGAAGGACAAGTAGACACGCTGTTGGAATGGAGACTCAAGTAAGATATTGGAGAGGAGACTCAAGGAAGGACAAGTAGAGATGCCGATGGAACGAACACACAAGAAAGATACTGGAGAGGAGAATCAAGGAAGATCAAATAGAGATGCTGTTGGAACCGACACTCAAGGAAGATATTGGAGAGGAGACTTAAGGAAGAACAAGTAGAGATGCTGTTGGAACAAACACTCAAGAAAGATATTGGAGAGGAGACTCAAGGAAAGTCAAGTAGAGATGCTGTTGGAGAAGAGACTCAAGGAAGGATAAAGAGTAATCCTTTTAAATAGGAGACACAAGGGACAACCAAGAGAGATCCCATTAGAGAGGAGACACAAGGAAAGACTTCCAACTCTGCCCATCCCATCTCCCCTTAGGTGGATTTCTTTCTCTACTCTTCACTGCCCTCTTTGCCAAAATAACCTCTGTTTAGAGGACGGCTGGTTTGGACTAGGCTTTCATTTGGACTACAACTCCCAGCATTCCAGTACAAGGGAATGGATAGAGGAGAACATGGATGTTATAATTCCTGCACATCACAAAGCCCTGGGCTTTGACTCTCTTGACTTTTGAAATCATGAGGTAGTTTTGCCTTCTCTCCACTAAAAGGAAGCCCCTGGTGGGTTCCCTTCCAAGATACTTACGGAGAAATTGCCATGGTATGCTGTAAAGAGATCTTCGAATTTCTTGCCAGGGTTGGGGATGGCAGGCAGCAGAACCAGCCGGACCCTATGGGAAATTAAATACCAGTGACATTGATATTAAAATTCTGTTTGTGGAGAAAGGCCTTTTTCTGTCTGCTGGGACAACTTTTTGCAATGTTCTGGACAGCTCCCAGGCTCCCCCAAGATGCACATATCCTGCAGAAATAACACTATGTAACAACATTTGAAACATTTTCTGTTTCTGGTTTGAAAGTGTTATTTCTTGTTTAATTGTGTGGTCCTTAATTCAAAAGTAGTTGTTCTAGTCCAGAAACTTTGTTTTTGTGACCACAAACTATGTTGAATTGGTGGAGACTCAATGTGATAACACTTTCAAACCAGGAACATATTTTCCCCCAAATTTTGTCAGCTTTTTGGTTTAGAAAAGTGATATAGAAGGGCAGAAAAAAGTGATACCAAAATGGAGCAACAAAGACGTAGTTCAAACCAGCAGGCAACGAGTGGGAGTCATTTTAGTAGATACCTGTTTATAATGTGTATGTTGCACTCTAGTCTTGAGACACCAGAGTATTCACTACAGCAATTTATTAAGAAAAGCATTACTTACTTAGGCGATCCCTCGTTGGACGAGTAAGATGGTCTTCCATTATGGATTTCCTTGTGGGTCCGTATGTGGCTGTGGAGCCCTATTCTTGCTCTGCATCTTCTTCCGCAGTGAGGGCATTGGTTTCCAGGTGGAAGGCGGTCCCGGTCGGGGTTGGCTTGACGTGCCTTCCTCCTGGCACGTTTCTCTCTTTCACCCTCCACTCGTGCCTCCTCAAATTCTGCAGCACTGCTGGTCACAGCTGTCCTCCAGCTGGAGCGCTCAAGGGCCAGGGCTTCCCAGTTCTCAGTGTCTATGCCAGAGTTTTTAAGGTTGGCTTTGAGCCCATCTTTAAATCTCTTTTCCTGTCCTCCAACATTCCACTTTCCGTTCTTAAGTTCGGAGTAGAGCAACTGCTTTGGGAGACGGTGGTCGGGCATCCGGACAACATGGCCGGTCCAGCGGAGTTGGTGGCGGAGGACCATCGCTTCAATGCTGGTGGTCTTTGCTTCTTCCAGCACGCTGACGTTTGTCCACTTGTCTTCCCAGGAGATTTGCAGGATTTTACAGAGGCAGCACTGATAGAATCATTCCAGGAGTTGCATGTGACATCTGTAGACAGTCCACGTCTCACAGGCATAGAGCAGGGTTGGGAGGACAATAGCTTTATAGACAAGCACCTTGGTCTCCCTACGGATGTCCCGGTACTCAAACACTCAAGGAAGGACAAGTAGAGATGCTGATGGAACGAAGACTCAAGAAAGATATTGGAGAGGAGACTCAAGGAAAGACAAGTAGAGATGCTGTTGGAACAGAGACTTAAGAAAGATCTTGGAGAGGAGACTCAAGGAAGGACAAGTAAAGATGCTGATGGAACGAAGACTCAAGAAAGATATTGGAGAGGAGACTCAAGGAAAGACAAGTGGAAAATGCTGCACTTGCAGAGCTCAGGCGGTGTTGTATTTCAGCATCGATGTTGACTTTGGTGGAGAGGTGGCTGCCAAGGTAGCAGAAATGGTCCACATTTTCTAATGTTACACCATTAAGCTGTATTACTGGCATTGGGGAGGGACTGGCTGGTGACTGCTGGAACAGCACTTTGGTTTTCTCAATGTTCAGTGACAGGCCGAGCTTCTCGTATGCTTCTGCAAAGGTGTTTAGAGTGGCTTGTAGATCTTCTTCTGAATGCGCACAGACGACATTGTCATCAGCATACAATCAGCATATACAAAAAGGAAAAGGGGCATATTCCAAAAAAGCAGTAGAAAAGAGCTTTAAAACAGCAACAGTCCATATATAAAAGAACACTAGTCCAAAATTAGCAAGGTACATGAAATCAAGAAAATCACGATCACAGGCAAAAATCCATAAGCATGAAAGCAGGAACTTTTCCCAAGGCAAAACTCTTCCAGGAACATAGGCAAACACAGGAAACTTGAATCGTGAACTTGCGAACTGAAACAGGGACCTGAATCTCTTGGCAACGTTGTCTGCTCTGAGAGACACCAGGTAAATGTCTCTTAATTTAAGCCCAAGCCCATCCAAGAAGCCATGAGATCATGCCTCACACACCTGGGTTTTGAGGACTTCTCACCGAGTCTTTCTGAATGCCTAATTAAACTGTCCTTCACTCCCTCCATGCAGAGGAGATCTAATCTGATAACATAGGGAAACTCCCCATCAGATGAAGGTCGATTCCCAAGAGAAATTGTCTTTTCTGCTGTTACTAAGGAATGAACATGGGAATCTGTGTCTTGGGAATTCTGACTTGGCCACGGTAGTCCATGCTCTGGTTACATCCCGTATAGAATACTGCAACACGCTGTACGTAGGGCTGCCTTTGGAGACTGTTCGGAAGCTTCAAATGGGCAGCAGCCAGGATGTTAACAGGTGCAGCGCTCAGGGAGCACACAACTCCACTGTTGTGCCAGCTCCACTGGTTGCCAGTTTGCTAGTGGGCACAATTCAAAGTGCTGGCTTTAGCTTTTAAGGCCCTAAACGGTTCCGGCCATTTTACCTGTCTGAACGCATCTCTCCGTATGAACCATCTAGGGGCTTAAGATCATCTGGAGAGGTCCTGCTCTCGGTCCTGTCCCCTTCGCAGATGTGATTGGAGGGAATGAGAGACAGGGCCTTCTAAGCGGTGACCCCTCGGCTATGGCATACCCTCCCTAGGGATATCAAATGAGGCCCCTCCCTCCTTGCATTTCGAAAGAGAGTTAAAACCTGGTTGTTTGAGCAGGCATTTGCAGATGCAGTGTAACAGACTAATTGAGATCCACGGAAAGATTGCACGATGGGACGAAAAATGATTTTATTAATGAGACACTGAGGACTTGTGCTTTATGGTTTGTATTGTTTTATTGTTTTTATATGGTTTATATTATATGTAATGTTTTAAACTGTATTTTATGTTGCTGGGTGCATTGACTGCCGACTGTAAACCACCTCGAGTCGCCGCCAGGTTGAGAGGGGCGGTATACAAATATAGTAAATAAATAAATAAATCCAAAACACCTTCTGTCTCATCTTCAACTTCCTGCATTTCTCTCTGATCCAAGGTCTGCAATTCACCCTGATCACACACAGACTTCTCAGTTGGAAACCCATCATCCACCTTGTCCTCTGAGAAATCTCCAGCCTCTTGCTGAGCCCCAGCAATTTATAGGTTATATGCTGTAGATAGGGGTGTGTTCACTGTCATAGTTTAGCTTTATATACAGGAGAATCTCCGTATCTGACATAAACAGGCTGGCAGAATGTCGGATAAACGAAAATGTCGGATAATACGGAGTCTCCTACTGTTACCCATCCGACGCGGCGCTTGACACCTAGAATACTAACAAGGTTTAGGCAAGGCAATGCTTCGGGGTTAGAGCAGCCCAGCAGGAAGTGTTCAAATGCAGAAGAGGAGCATGTAAGTCACAGTGGGAAGGAGGGAGGACACTTCCGCCTCCAGTCCTGCCTCTTTTCCTCCTTTCCTCCCTCCTCCTCGTTTTGCTGCTGAACGGCTTTTACAGTCAGGAAGTTCTTCCTCATGTTCAGATGGAATCTCCTTTCTTGTTGTTTGAAGCCATTGTCCCACATCCTAGTCTCCAGGGCAGCAGAAAACAAGCTTGCTCCCTCCTCCCTATCACGTCCCTCTCACGTATTTATACATGGCTATCATATCTCGTCTCAGCCTTCTCTTCTTCAGGCTAAACATGCCCAGCTCTTTAAGCCGCTCCTCATAGGGCTTGTTCTCCAGACCCTTGATCATTTGAGTCGCCCTCCTCTGGACACATTCCAGCTTGTCAATATCTCTCTTGAATTGTGGTGCCCAGAAGTGGACACAATATTCCAGGTGTGGTCTAACCAAGGCGGAATAGAGCACAGGGAGCATGACTTCCCTAGATCTAGGCACTATGCTCCTATGGATGCAGGCCAAAATCCCATTGGCCTTTTTTGCCACCACATCACATTTCTGGCTCATGTTTAACTTGTTGTCCACGAGGACTCCAAGATCTTTTTCACACATACTGCTCTCGAGCCAGGCCTTGTCCCCCATTCTGTATCTTTGCATTTCATTTTTTCTGCCTAAGTGGAGTATCTTGCATTTGTCCCTGTTGAACTTCATCTTGTTAGTTTTGGCCCATCATCTCTCTAATCTGTCAAGATCGTTTTGAATCCTGCTCCTGTCCTCTGGCCTATTGGCTATCCCTCCCAATTTGGTGTCATTTGCAAACTTGATGATTGTGACTTCTAACCCTTCATCTAAGTCATTAATAAAGATGTTGAAGGGGAAATGCTGGAGGAAAAGCGGGCCATTGGATAAGACAGAATGCCGGATAAGCGAAGGTCCGATAAGCAAAGGTCGGATAAGCGAGACACTAAAATAGAAGAAAAAATACTTTGATTCCTAGATTTTTATGGTAGTGGGTTCTACATTGGTCTGTTTGGTTCTCTTGACCCCACCTGTGCTTTCCTTGTCTGCTACCAATATGCCTGGCTTTTAGGGGGTTGCTAAGGGCCCCCGGTGGTGCAGTGGGTTAAAGCACTGAGCTGCTGAGCTTGTTGATCGAAAGGTCGCAGGTTTGATTCCGGGGAGCGGCGTGAGCTTCCGCTGTCAGCCCTAGCTTCTGCCAACCTAGCAGTTCGAAAACATGCAAATGTGAGTAGATCAATAGGTACCGCTCCGGCGGGAAGGTAACAGCGCTCCATGCAGTCATGCCAGCCACATGACCTTGGAGGTGTCTACAGACAACGCTGGCTCTTCGGCTTAGAAATGGAGATGAGCACCACACCCCAGAGTCAGACATGACTGGACTTAATGTCAGGGGACTACCTTTACCCTACCTAATCCCCAACTGCGTATCCCTGCAAAGCCTTAAAGGAGAACCCCACCCAAAGCCTCCCCAAAAACCCCATCTCACCTCTCCATGGACATGAGGCTCACCACCATCAGAAGCAGGAGGCAGACGGAGCCAACTCCAATGGCAATCTGGACCCACGGCTCTATGGAGGGCTCATCTGCTTCTATAGGAGAGAGAGGCAGCTGAGAATATACCAAACGGGCAAGGATTGGCCTAGGGTTGGCCCTTAGTGGGCCCCAGGCCTTTTGCAGAAGCTCAGCAAGCCAAACGCAAGCTTCCCCACCTTCTTAGGAACCTAGGCTGGATCTGTCAATGTAAGATTGACAGATCAATCAGATTAACCCTTTCAGAGTCAATACACTCTCTGCTAAGGCAATCAGGTTACATTTACAGGCATTACACAAAATTACATTTAAACATTCACATTACACTAATGTGAATGTTTAAATGTAATTTTGTGTAATGCCTGTAAATGTAACCTGATTGCCTTAGCAGAGAGTGTATTGACTCTGAAAGGGTTAATCAGTCAAGCATCTAATGAACTGTGAAGTTGTGACCCTGAATGTGCCTGGAACGCATAGGGAGGATCCAGAGATAATCTATGATAATTAAACAAGGTGAGCTGGCCAAATGCAAAGGGTGAAATTATAAAATTATCAAACCCCTGGGTGAGATAGAGAAATAGAATGGTGTATCTAGTGGGAGACTCAGGTAGGATAAACAATGGGGTTTCTTCACTGAAAGAAGAGATAAAGTGCATTGAGTCCATTGAATCCTAGCCCTGCTCCCTCTTCCTTATGGCCTCCTTTCTGGTATTTACACATGGCAATCCCCTTCAACTGTGGTACCCTGGCAGTGGACCTCACTGACCTTTCCCCCAGTGGATGGGGCCGGCCACGTCACTCCACAAGTCCGTCTGCCCATAGGTGTCCTTGACCTTACTAGAGACGTAGAAGGTGTAGAACTTCTCCGGATCCACGCTGGGCAGGCTGAACCGCATCCCGTCGACAGTTTGCTCCTGGGAAGCCATAGGACAGTGGTTCTCAACCTTCCTAATGACGCGACCCCTTAGTACAGGTCCTCATGTTGTGGTGACCCCCAACCATAGCGTTATTTTTTGTTGCTACTTCATAACTGTAATTTTGCTCCTGTTATGAATCATAATCTAAATATCTGATATGCAGGATGTATTTTCAGTCACTGGACCAAATTTGGCACAAATACCCAATACCCCCAAATTTGAATATTGGTGGGGTTGGGGGTGATTGATTTTTTCATTTCATAATGCTGGAGTTGCTGGGATTTATAGTTCACCTAAAATCAAAGAGCCTTCTGAACTCCACCAATGATGGAATTGAATCAAACTTGGCATACAGAATTCCCATGACCAAGAGAAAATACTGGGAAGGTCTGGTGAACATTGACCTTGAGTTTTTGGAGTTGTAGTTCACCTACATCCAGAGAGTACCATGGACTCAAGCAATGATGGATCTGGATCAAACTTGGCACAAATATTAAATATGCCCAAATAACACTGGTAGAGTTTGGAGAAAATAGACCTTGCCATTTGGGAGTTGTAGTTGTTGGGATTTATAGTTCACCCACAATGAAATAGCGTTCTGAACCCCACCAACGATAGAATTGGACCAAATTTTCCACACAGAACCCCCATTACCAACAGAAAATACTATGTTTTCTGATGGTCTTTGGTGACCCCTCTGACACCCCCTCGCGACCCCCACAGGGGTCCCGACCCCCAGGTTGAGAAACACTGCCATAGGGGAAAGCAGGGTTAGGGAGATGGGCCCCAATCTTTCTTAAAGTGAGTTAGAGATCTCTCCTTAAGCCACATAGGAAGTTAATCCATTTTCGTAAGTATGCTGAGAAGCAAATTGTCCTGTGTCGAAATCATCTTTCTATTTTTGAGCAGAGATCATTCTTGTTGCCGTTGTCATGAATAATAATTCTATGCATTTCCTATCGAGTTGATAATCTAATAATCTAACATCTCAAGCAGATAAGAGTTCAGGTCTCATTTCAAATGTAACTTGTGCAATTTCTTCTAACGTCATGTGTGTTTCTGGGCCCTTTTACATGGCTATCACACAGGATAGAACAGGAAATGCGCAAACCCAGGCCCAGGGGCCGGATGTGGCCCCTTGCGCTCTTTTCTTAGGCTCTCCTCTCTCTCACCATCCTATCCTTCCTTCCTTCTTGCGTCCCTTCCCCCTTCTCTCCCTCCCTTCCAAACCTTTCTCTTCCATCCTTCCTTCCCTTCCACCCTTTCATCCTTCCTTTTCTCTTTCCTCATTCCCTCTTTCTCCTCTCTGCATTTCCTTCAATCGTTTCCTCTTTCCTCTCTCCTTCCCTCTCTCCCTCTTTCTCCTTCCCTCCCTATTCTTTCCTTCCTTCTCTCTTTCCTCCCTCCCTTCCTTCCCTCCCTCTTTCTCCTTCCATCCTTCCTTCCCTTCCTTTCTTCATTCCCCTTTCCTCCCTCCTTCCCTTTCTCTCGCTTTCTCCTTCCTTCCCTTTTCTTTCCTTCCTTCTCTTTTTCCTCCCTCCCTCCATTTCCTCCCTCCTTCTCCCCCTCCCCAATCGCTTCCACCCTTTTGTCCTTTCCTCTTTCCTTCTTCCTTCCTCCCCTCTCTCTCCTTCCTTCCCTATTCTTTCTTTCTTTCCTTCTCTCTTCCCCCTCTCCCTTCCCTTCCTTTCTCCTTCCTTCCATCCATCCATCCTTCCTTCCTTCCTTCCTTCCTTCCTTCCTTCCATCCATCCATCCATCCTTCCTTCCCTTCCACCCTTTTGTCCTTTTTTCCTTTGCCTTACCTCCCTCCTTCACTCTCTCTCTCTTTCTCCTTCCTTCCCTTTTCTTTTCTTCCTTCTCTCTTTCCTCCCTCCCTCCATATCCTCCCTCCTTCTCCCCATTCCCTTCCACCGTTTTGTCCTTCCCTTTCCTCCCTCCTTCCCTCTCTCCCTCTTTCTCCTTCCTTCCCTATTCTTTCCTTCCTTCCTTCTCTCTTTCCCCCTCTTTTCTTTCCCTTCCTTTCTCCTTCCATCCTTCCTTCCCTTCCACCCTTTTATCCTTCATTCCTTTCACCTTTCCTCCCTTCTTCCTTTTCTCCCTCTTTCTCATGCCTTCCCTTTTCTTTGCTTCCTTCTCTCTTTCCTCCCTCCCTCCATTTCTTCCCCCCTTCTCCCTCTCCCCATTTCCTTCCACCCTTTTGTCCTTTCATCCTTCCCTCTTTCCTCCCTCCTTCCCTCTCTCCCTCTTACTCCTTCCTTCCTTATTCTTTCCTTCCTTCCTTCTATCTTTCCCGCTCTTTTCCTTCTCTTCCTTTCTCCTTCCTTCCCTTCCATCCTTTTGTCTTTCCTTCCTTCGCCCTTTCCTCCCTCCTTCCCCCCTCTCTCTTTCTCCTTCCTTCCCTTTTCTTTTCTTCCTTCTCTCTTTCTTCCCTCCATATCCTCCCCCTTCTCCTTCTCCCCATTCCCTTCCACCCTTTTGTCCTTCCCTCTTTATTTCCTCCCTCCTTCCCTCCCTATTCTTTTCTTCCTTCTCTCTTTAGAGTTTATCTACAATAAAGGAGTATTCTGAACTCCACTAACGATGGAATTGAACCATACTTGGCACACAGATCTCCCATGACCAACAGAAAATATTGGAAGGGAGTTGTAGTTCACCTACATCCTGAGATCACTGTGGACTCAAACAATGATGGATCTGGACCAAACTTGGCACGAATCCTCAATGTGCCAAAATGTGAACACTGGTGGAGTTTGGGGAAAACAGACATTGACATTTGGGAGTTGTAGTTGCTGGGATTTATAGTTCACCTACAATCAAAGAGCATTCTGAAAGCCAACAACAATAGAATTGGGCCAGACTTCCCACACAGAATCCCCATGACCAACAGAAAATACCATGTTTTCTGATGGACTTTGGCGACCCCATCCCGACCCCCAGGTTGAGAAATAGGGAGTCTCTGCAATTGGGGATGCACTTTTTCTCTCATCCTTAGCAAGGCCAACTCTTTTTGGGATCCAAATGTTTCCTGTCTTTCCTTCACTTTCTGCCTCCAAAAGAGAAAAGGAAGGCTAGGAAGGAAAACTGGGGGAGAAGCCCCTAACCCAGCATTTCTCAACCTGGGGGTCAGAACCCTTGGGGTGGGGTCACGAGGAGATGTCCTTGGGGTCACCAAAGACCATCAGAAGACACAGTATTTTCTGTTGGTCATGAGGGTTCCATGTGGGAAGTTTGACCCAATTCTATCGTTGGTGGGGTTCAGAGTGCTCTTTGATTGTAGGTGAACTATAAATCCCAGCAACTACAACTCCCAAATGTCAAGATCTGTTTCCCCCCAAACTCCACCAGTGTTCACATTTGGGCACATTGAGTATCTGTGCCAAGTTTGGTCCAGATCCATCATTGCTTGAGTGCACAGTGCTCTCTGGATGTAGGTGAACTACAACTCCCAAACCCAAGGTCAATGCCCACCAAGCCCTTCCAGTATTTTCTGTTGGTCATGGGAGTTCTGTGTGCCAAGTTTGGTTCAATTCCCTCATTGGTGGAGATCGGAATGCTCTTTGATTGTAGGTGAACTATAAATCCCAGTCACTACAGCTCCCAAATTACAAAACCAATCCCCTCCCAACCCCACCAGTATTCAAATTTGGGCATATTGGGTATTTGGGATTTGAAAATAAATCCTGCATATCAGATATTTACACGATGATTCATAACATTAGCAAAATTACAGTTATGAAGTACCAATGAAAATAATGTTATGGTTGGGGGTCACCACAACATGAGGAACTGTACTAAGGGGTCGCAGCATTAGAAAGATTGAGAAACACTGCTCTAATGCATATAGTTGTAAAATAAAGTAGTTTATAGCCTAAAGTGGCTGTGATTGATCTGTTCCTGCCTTGCTGTGCTGCCGATGCCATTGACAGACATTTCCTCAGAAGTTGTCTATTGAGAGTGCTTTGATTGTGCCTTCTTACATGGCAGGGGGTTGGACTAGATGGCCCTTGGGGGTCTCTTCCAACTTTAGGATTCTATATCAGGAGTAGGCAATACGGGGTCTCATGGATGCACTTTTTCTGGGATCCAAATGTTTCCTGTCTTTCCTTCACTTTCTGCCTCCGAAAGAGAAAAGGAAGGGCAGGGAGGGGAAGTGGGGGAGAAGCCCCTAACCCCACTCTGGCCTACCATGCAGCCCCCAAGTTAGAGAGTTTGCCCTTGCCTGGGATAGAAGGTGCCCACCTTTCCCTTGCATTTCCAACCATCACTAGAAAGAGTCACTGCCCAGCGTTTGGGCTCCTGCTCCTACCGTCCAGCTTGTGTCCTTGTTGCTCTTGTACTTGACCTTGTGTTCCAAGTACTTTGGATGGCTGTAGGGCGAATCCCAGCTCAGTAGTAACTGGTTGTTGTCCTGGGTTTGGATGGAGAGGTTGAAAGGGGCTCCGGGTTTCACTAGAAAAGAGAGAAATGGGAGTGAAATCGGGAGGCGTAGTTTTCCAAGGTCTTGAGAGCACAAATGGTAGCTCCACAGCATGGGACCAGGAAAGTTCAAGTGTTGTCAAGTTGCAAATGCCCTCTTATGTAATGGCCAGGCTCCCCAAATGCAGGGGTGGTTCTGAGCCCCATGCGAACGGCATGCCCCGAATCCCCACCTCGCTCCGTCAGGGTCCTGTAATCCTTGGAAACGGCTCCACCGTGACTCGCGTTGATATAAACATGGAATTTAGAAAAGAGGAGATCCTTCATGGAGAGGTTGAATTGGCACCCCGTGTTGAGGCCATCGTCCCTTCGGAAGTAATGCGGACACTCTCCAGAGAGGCTACCCTTTTGGATCCTAAGGGAAAAGGAGCAATTTCAGTTGAGCAACGCTGGAGAAACATCCTGACAGATGGCCATCCAGCTATAGATGTGATAGATATACACACACTATAATCTATGGTTATAATAAACGCATATATTATTTAAGGACCCCAAAAGGCCATCCAATCCAATCCCCGTTTACTAGGCAGAAAGACACAATCTGATCCCTCCAGACAGATGGCCATTTAGCCTCTGCTTAAAAAACTCCAGAGAAAGAGACTCCATCGGACTCCCAGACAAGTTTTGTTCTCAACTAGGGAGCAAAACCACTGACTTCCTGAGTTCTCCTTGGAGACTCTCTGAAACTGGAATAAAAGGGCAAATTGCAGCAAAGGAGGGCAGAAAATAATGCAGAGAAGGGGATACATACCAGTAATACAGCGTGTAGTTGGCAGTCAGTTTTTCCTTGCTGGTCCAGTTGCAGGTCAGACTTTCCTCATTGAAGACAATGCAGTCCACGGTAAGGTCAGAGGCTGAAACAAATTGGGCACCATAGGGGACTCTGTTTATACGTGACTCATCTATATAAATAAAAATGTCATGTTCGTTTGTGGGATTAACAGAACTCAAAAACCACTGGACGAATTGACACCAAATTTGGACACAAGACACCTATCAGGCCAATGTATGTCCTTCACTCAAAAAAGTGAAGACAGTTGGGAGTTGTAGTTGCTGGGATTTATAGTACACCTACAATCAAAGAGCATTCTGAACCCCACCAATGATGGAATTGAACCAAACTTGGCACACAGTTCTCCCATGACCAACAGAAAATACTGGAAGGGCTTGGTGGGAATTGACCTTGGGTTTGGGAGTTGTAGTTCACCCACATCCAGAGAGCACTGTGGACTCAAACAATGATGGATCTGGACCAAACTTGACATGGATACTCAATATGCCCAAAGTGAACACTGGTGTAGTTTGGGGAATATAGAGCTTGACATTTGGGAGTTGTAGTTGCTGGGATTTATAGTACACCTACAATCACAGAGCATTCTGAACCCCACCAACCATGGAACTGGGCCAAACCTTCCACACAGAACCCCCATGTGGGCCACAGCAACGCGTGGCAGGGTACGGCTAGTCTATATAAATAAAAATGTAATGATCGTTTGTGGAATTAACATAACACAAAAACCACTGGATGAATTGACACAAAATTTGGACACAAGACACCTAACAGTCCAATGAGTGTCCATCACCCATAAACACACACACACACACACACAACCCCAGTGGAACAGATTTAAATATGCCAAAATACACCATATATACATATACACATACACTCATACACATATGCTCATGCACACATTCATACACACGTATATATGTGCACACACACAAATATACACATATACACACATACGTATACATGCACATACATATATACATATACACATGCACACACATATACATATCCACATACATACACACAATTATGCATATAGACAAGCACACACATATACACAAAATGCATGTACACATATAAACATACAAATACACAGATATGTACACAATATATATACACACAAATATGCATATAGACAAGCACACACACATACACAAAATGCATGTACACATATAAACATACAAATACACAAATATGTACACAATACACACACACACACACACACACATATATATGCAAACACAAATATATACACACACAAAACACATAAACACAGACTGGGCCACAGCAACACATGGCAGGGGACATCTAGTGTACCATATTTCTCTTGCGTGGAGCACCAGATGGCTGATAACAAGGCCAAGACTACTAGATAAGACCTAAAAACTTGGGTGAAACACAATTAAAGATGCTATTGTCCTAAAAAGATCACTAGTTTTAAAAGCATGAAATCCTTTACAGCAGTGTTTCTCAACCTTCCTAATGCTGCGACCCCTTAATACAGTTCTTCATGTTGTGTTGACCCCTAAACATAACATTATTTTCGTTGCTACTTCGTAACGGTAATTTTGCTACTGTTATGAATCGTAATGTCAATATTTGATATGCAGGATGTATTTTCATTCACTGGACCAAATTTGGCACGAATTTCCGATACGTCCAAATTTGAATACTGGTGGGGTTGGAGGAGGGTTGATTTTATTGTTTGGGAGTTTTAGTTGCTGGGATGTATAGTTCACCTACAATCAAAGAGCATTCTGAACTCTACCAGAAATGAAATTGAACCAATCTTGGCATATAAACCCCCATGGCCAACAGAAAATACTGGAAGAGCTTGGTGGGAATTGACCTTGAGTTTTGGAGTTGTAGTTCATCTATATACAGAGAGCACTGTGGACTCAAACAATGATGGATCTGGACCAAATTTGGCATGAATACTCAATATGCCCAAATGTGAACACTGGTGTAGTTTGGGGAATATAGAGCTTGACATTTGGGAATTGTAGTTGCTGGGATTTATAGTACACCTACAAACAAAGAGCATTCTGAACCCTACCAATGACATAATTGGGCCAAACTTCCCACACAGAACCCCTATGACTAACAGAAAATACTGGAAGGGCTTGGTGGGAACTGACCTTGAATTTTGGAGTTGTAGTTCACCTACATCCAGAGAGCACTGTGGACTCAAAAAATGATGGATCTGTACTAAACTTGGCAGAAATACTCAATATGCCTAAATGTGAACACTGGTGGAGTTTGGGGGAAATAGACCTTGACATTTGGGAGTTGTAGTTGCTAGGATTTATAGTTCACCTACAATCAAAGAACATTCTGAACCCCACCAACGAGAGAATTGGGCCAAACTTCCCACACAGAATTCCCATGACTAACAGAAAATACTGTGTATTCTGATGGTCTTTGGTGACCCCCTCTGACCCCCCTTCACCACCCTCCACAGGTCCCGACCCACAGTTGTAGATCTATTCCCTGGACCCACAGCATATGCACTGGCAACAAATATTTGGAGATTGGATCATACGTGTTTCAATAAGGACACTTTTCCTACTTGATTACAACCGCCTAACAATGCCCATTGGGGCACTCGCTTTCAAAATGATGAAGCTAGACCGCTGCCTTCGGGTGTGCATGGGGCTTCCCTTGTTGACTGTGCAGAATACAAAATTAGTTGCGTGGGACCCCTCATACACTGCCATACAAAATTCAGATTACCTTCTTTGACCTGGGTTATATGATAGTGTAGACCAGGCATTTGCAAACTTGGGCCCTCCAGGTGTTTTGGACTGCAACTCCCACCATTCCTAACAGCTTCAGGCCCCTTCCTTTCCCCCCTCAGCCGCTTAAGCGGCTGAGGGGGGAAAGGAAGGGGCCTGAAGCTGTTAGGAATGGTGGGAGTTGCAGTCCAAAACACCTGGAGGGCCCAAGTTTGCAAATGCCTGATCTTGATTACATGGCAGTATAGATCCTGGTGGAGTAAGAAGAAGTAGATAGGCATCCGATTTCCTGGAAGAGATGCAAAGCTCTCTTCTGCGTTCAGTTCAGGGCTCAGAAGAGATTAATGAGAATGATTAAGTCTTTCTTTCCTTGCCTTATTGTCGATACGTCATTGCTGTTGGAAAGTACCGGGGAAACTGGCTGTGTTGAGAAGAAAAAAACCACAAAAATATATTTTTAATCCCTTGAATAGACAATTACCATTTGTTTGCTTTGCTACCAAGCAAAGCCAAGGAAGAGAAAAGCACTCAATGGGTAGATTTGGAGGCTCCCATTGGCATGTTAAAGTGGTGTCAAACCCCATAAATTCTGCAGAGCAGATGCACCCTTTGCCTTTTTGACTGTGTCCCAACAGGCTAAACTCTGAAATTATTGCAAAGGAAGGGCAGTTTTGCATTATTTGGGACCCCATTCAATTGGAAAGTGTTTGCTTGTGTTGTTAGGCAACTGAATTTAATTCGTATTCCTTCTCGTGTCTTCATTTTGGCTCCCTCCCACTATACATGTCCTAGTCGTGAATGGAAGCTTCCAGAGTCGTGAATGTCCTAGTCATGAATGGAAGCTATTTTATCTATGTAACGTAATTTAATTATATAATTGTTTAATTTAATTTTGAGTATTTAATTTGAATTATTTAATTTAATTTAATTATTTATTTTATTTGAATTATTTAATTTATTTTAAATTATTTAATTTCATTTGAACTATTTAATTTAATATCTTTAATTTAATTTCTTTAATTTATTTTAAATTTTTAAATTTTATTTCAGTTCTTTAATTCAATTTAAATTCTTTAATTTAATTGATTTAATTTTATTTCAATTATTTAATTTATTTTAAATTATTTAATTTCATTTGATCTATTTAATTTTATTTCAATTCTTTAAATTGAATTTAAAGAATTTAATTTAATTTATTTATTGTAATTCATTTAATTTAATTTGAATTATTTAATTTCAATTGTTTATTTTATTTTATTTGTATTATATAATTTAATTTGTATGATTAAATGTTTATTATTTTATTCCAATTATTTGATTATATTTTAATCATCCAATTTTTTAATTCTTTATTTTCTCATTAATTTTAATTTCATAGAATCATAGAGTTGGAAGAGACCTCATGGGCCATCCAGACCAACCCCCTGCCAAGAAGCAGGAATATTGAATTCAAATCACCCCTGACAGATGGCCATCCAGCCTCTGTTTAAAAGCTTCCAAAGAAGGAGCCTCCACCACACTCCAGGGCAGAGAGTTCCACTGCTGAACGGCTCTCACAGTCAGGAAGTTCTTCCTCATGTTCAGATGGAATCTCTTTTCTTGTAGTTTGAAGCCATTTCAATTATTTTATTTTATTTCAATTATTTAATTTCATTCAATTGTCTGCTCGTTTCTGTATTTTTCGTTTTGCTTGAAATGAGTTTTCAAACCATGTGCGCTTGTGAGCCAAACAAAACAAATACAGAAATGAGAAAGCAATAAAATAATTGAAATTAAATCAAATAATTCTAATAAAATAATTCAAATTAAATCAAATGATTAAATTAATTAATTAAAGAATTACAATTACATTGATGAAATAAAACAATTGAAAATAAAATAAAATAATTGAATAAATTATGAAGTCTGACTTGGCCACGGTAGTACATGCTCTGGTCACATCCCGCCTTGACTACTGCAACGCTCTCTACGTGGGGCTGCCCTTGAAGACGGCCCGGAAGCTCCAGCTAGTCCAGCGCGCGGCAGCCATGTTACTAACAGGAGCGGGACGCAGGGAGCACACAACGCCCTTGTTGTCCCAGCTCCACTGGCTGCTGATCTGCTACCAGGCCCAATTCAAGGTGCTGGTGTTGGCCTACAAAGCCCTAAACGGTTCCGGCCCAAAATACCTATCTGACCGCATCTCGGCCTATGAGCCCACGAGGACCTTGAGATCGTCTGGGGAGGCCCTTCTCTCGATCCCGCCTGCCTCACAGGCACGCCTGGTGGGGACGAGGGATAGGGCCTTCTCGGTGGTGGCCCCCCGGCTGTGGAACACCCTCCCTGTAGACATCAGACAGGCGCCCTCCCTTATGACATTCCGCAAGAGCCTAAAGACGTGGTTGTTTGAGAAGGCGTTTGACTAAGTGCTACAACAAATTGGCAATGATGAGTGGAACGGAATATGGATAACGAGATTGGATTGTGATTCTATGATGAGACGTCGCGAATGATTTAGTGTAATGGTATTATTAATAGTGATGTTGTTATTGTTGTTTATGATATTGCTTTCATTGTAAATTGTCTTTTTATATGTTGTACACCGCCGTGAGTTGCCCTAGGGCTGAGAACGGCGGTCAACAAATGCAGTAAATAAATAAATAAATAAATAAATAAATAAATTACATGATTCAATGGGGAGAAAGGTGGGATATAAATGAAGTTAGGGTGCTGTGTGGTTTCCGGGCTGTCGACATCATATAAATGATGCAAAGTGTACACATTTGCCCGTATGGGGAAAGGGTTCGAGGGGCATTTCTGCCAATCTGGAGGGGCAGAGTGATGTCCATCCCCCATAAAGCGCTCACCTTGGGGTTCGGAGCTGCCGGAGGTTTGCTTGCAGTGGACCAGGAGCAGCAGGAGAAGGGCCAGCAGCCACAGCCCTGGCTCCCTGAAGCCATTCATCCTCCTCCTTGCCTTTTCCTGGGCAAAGCAAATGAAAGTCCTTTCGTTGCTGCAAGACCCAAAAGCAGAAGGGTTGTGCGTTTCGGAGCTGATGCTTCGATACTGCGCTGTTTCCGCTGGCTGTGGCTTCCTGTGGAAACTCTCTAAAATGCCTTTAAGATAAGCTTATTTTTATTGGGGGTGGGGGGAGTACCCAACTTTGAGTACTGGAGGGAATTGGCCTTGGATTTTGGGAGTTATAGTTCATCCACATTCAGACAGCACTCTGACCCATCGAAGATGGATCTGGAGGGAGTTGGGAGGGGACAGTGAGTTTTAAACAACAACAACAACAAATGGGGCATAAAGTCCCACCATGGCCAACTTTCAGTTCTGGTGTGGTTTTGGAACAATGAAATATGATAATGTTGGGAGTTGTAGTTGACCCACATTCTTAATGCGTTTTCTAATAGGTCTGTTCTTAAAATCCAGAAACCAACAATGAATAATTCTTAGGTTGGGTTGTTGTAGGTTTTTTGGCCTTTGTGGCCCATAAAACCTACAACAACTCATGTCTGATCCCACAGCAAGCTGGCTTCAGGAAAGGCAAAAGCTGCACATCGCAAGTGCTGAACCTGACTCAGCACATAGAAGATGGCTTTGAAAGGCAGCAGATCACAGGAGCTGTCTTCATAGACCTGTCAGCAGCCTATGATACTGTGAACCACAAAGGACGACCACCTCACCCGCCTCATAGGAAACCTGCTACAAAACAGTGATGTCAGGCACCCCCCCCCCCATAATTAAGGGATAAGGACTTATAGTTCTGCAAAGGGCAAGGGCACCAGACTACACAACAAGGGTTAAGTCTTGGCCACATTGCCAAGGCACTGACAACAACAAGGACCCCACGAGGCTTTTTGGGAAATGGCTGGATCTTGGGGCTTCTGCCCTTTTGTGAGAGTTGTAGTTCCCCAAGGGCTGAGCGATGGATTCTGTTATTGATCAACTCAGCGCCCATCTGCTGGCTTCTGCCTGAAGAATGACTCTCTGCTGCGTGATTTGGACTGTTTGCCACAACCCTGGCCACGAACTTTCTATCAATGCTTGATTTGAACTGCTAGCAACCTCAGTTTCCGCGCGCCTTTCCCAAGAGCATGGGATTTCTAGTTTGTGTTATAATAAAGATCAAATATTGAAATAAAACTTATTGGGGTATGGGCTGGGGATGGGGCTTCCCTTATGAACTCTGTATAAAGGTATTACTGTATGAAATGTAACTTGTTTTCCCCCTTCCCCTTTTTTTCCCTCTTGACCTTTCCCTTACAAAAAGTGACCAGGAACTGTTGCAATGCTTGGGGGGAAATCCCTGTCTCATCCATTGATCCACTCATCTGCATGAGACAGTAGCCATGTCTTCCTTATCTCATTTTCTGAGCCTGTCTGATGAGATAAAGGAATTCATGAGAACAAGGAAAAATGATTGAAATTACAAAGGCAGCGTTGATCCCTTTTGAGGTCCACTGTCTGACCCAATATTGTCTTTTCCCCAAAGCCATTTCAAACAGGAAGACTTTTGTTTACAAAGATCACACCTTGCCGGCCTGAGACAAAGGCTTGCTGGCAACTCCTAATCCCATCATTTCCCCCCTCCATTGTTCATGGCCGTACCGCCTCCTCTCACCTGATTTGTCCATCTTGCGAGGCGAGCGGAGGGCGCTCATTGGCCCTCTAGAGGCGAAGAAACGCGCTGATTGGTCCAGAGCAGGGGCGGGCCACCCAGCCTCCTCCCAGCTGTTCCAGCCTCAGCCAATCAGCGTGAAGCCGGCCGGCAAGGGGCGTGCGGGAATTTTGAAAGTTTTCCTTTGTATTTTTACTATAAATATGTCTGTATTCTTTGTACTGGCATGCTTGCAGTGGAATGATTCCTGCAATGCATCCGATATCAGCTGAATCGCTAAATAAACACCTCGGTCGCTTAAAAGAAACTTCTTCCACTTTGGTGGGCATTATTATTTTTAATATTTTAAATTGCTGAAATTGGCTTCACTGGCCTCACCATGGTTTCGGGGCCCTTTTTTACGCGGTCCTTGGGGATCCCCTCCGCTGAGGAGACCCTACTAAAAGCAGCTCGATATCAACAGGAGCTTCTTTGTTGAGTTCCAGGGCCAGAGAAGCAGATGGCGGAAACAGAAGAACGGCCTGCCTCAGGGGAGCGTGCTTGCTCCACCCATGTTCAACATCTACACAAATGACCAGCCACTGCCAGAAGGGACAGAGAGTTTCATCTATGCTGATGATCGTGCCATCACAGCTCAAGAAGGGAGCTTTGAGATGGTTGAACAGAAGCTCTCTGAAGCTCTAGGCTGAGAGGAGACATGAGAGAAGGATGCCTGCCATAGATGGAGGAGAAATGTCAGGAGAGAGTGCTTCTGGGAACATGGCCAGACAGCCCGAAAAACTTACAACACAGGTTTTTTTTTTGTCGTGTCAAGAGCGACTTGAGAAACTGCAAGTCGCTTCTGGTGTGAGAGAATTGGCCAACGTTGCCCAGGGGACGCCCGGATGATTTGATGTGTTTTATCATCCTTGTGGGAGGCTTCTCTCACGCCCCCACATGAGGAGCTGGAGCTGATAGAGGGAGCTCATCTGCCTTTCCCCGGATTCGAACCTGCGACCTGTTGGTCTTCAGTCCTGCCGGCACAGGGGTTTAACCCACTGCGCCACCGGGGGCTCCTAACAACACAGTGATTCCAGCCATGAAAGCCTTCGTGTTTGCAGAGCTTGCGCCTTTTTGGCTGCAGCTACCGAGGCCGAACGCCAGAGGGCGACAATTTCGGCCTTTTCCGCCAGCCATGAAAGCCTTCGTGTTTGCAGAGCTTGCGCCTTTCTGCTGCAGCTACCGAGGCCGAACGCCAGGGGGCGACAATTTCGGCCTTTTCCGCCAGCCATGAAAACCTTCGTGTTTGCAGAGCTTGCGCCTTTCTGCTGCAGCTACCGAGGCCGAACGCCAGGGGGCGACAGGTCTCGGCCTTTTCCGTCCCCATCCGGCCATCTCCGAGTGGAGAAGGCGTGGCTTCTTCCGCCTGTCCAATGAGAGCGAAGAGGACGACAACAGTCTTCGGAACTTCGTTCTCGTTCGGCACTTTCCGCCGCGAACGTCACAACGGTGCTCCCTTTTTCCTTTTCCGCCCGCTCCTCCGCCCCGAGAGTTTGGTTCCGGCTTCACGTAGTTCCTCCGTCCGCTTTGGGCGCCCCGCGGAGCAACCTCCAAACCCCTCCGGGCCGGGCTTTTTCCGGCCGCCGCCGGAAGTGGCTCGGCTGGTCCCGCCGGCCCTTGTTGTGGCTGGGCGGCGGCGGCGGCCAGGGCTGCTCCGTCCTCGCCATGGCGGCCTTCGGGGTCCTCAGCTACGAACACCGGCCTCTCAAGCGGCCGCGGCTGGGACCGCCGGATGTGTACCCGCAGGACCCCAAGCAGAAGGAGGTGAGGCGGAGGAGGGCGCGGGGCAGCGGGCGGAAGGAAGGAGAGGGCCTCTCCCCGCACAGGCCAAGCCCATCCTCGGTTGCACACAGAGGAGTATCGCTGTGATGGGTTGCAGAACCTCAGAAGGATGCCTTGGAATTCACTTTTAATCCCTGGCCACTTTGGCCCCTTCTGCACTGTCACATAAAGCTCAGATTTTCTGCTTTGAACTGGATCATGTAGCAGTGTAGACTCGTATAATCCACTTCAAAGCAGACAATGTGCAATATCTGCTTTGATAATCTGGATTATGTGGCAGTGTAGAAGGAGCCTCAGGGCCCTTTCAGATAAGCCCTCTATCCCAGCATCTGATCCCAGGTTTTCTTCTTTAAAGCGGATTATATTTATTTATTCATTTATCCGTTTTATATACCGCCACTCCCCGAAGGCTCGGAGCGGTTCACAATATACACATGCAATACATAACATTAAAATGAAAGAAAAATTCGATCAGTAAGGTTCAAATGCCAGCCTAAATAAATAAGTTTTACAAGTTCTATGAAAGGATAGTAAATCTCAGAGAGCTCGTGTCCCCACTGGCAAGGGTTCAATTCTGTCCCCGATGTTGTTTAACATCTACATGAAGCTGCTGGGGGAGATCATTTGGAGTTTCGGAATGAGGTGTTATCTCTATGCAGATGATGTCCATATCTGTCACTCCTTCCCACCTGTCACCAAGGAGACTGTCCAGACCTTGAACCGGTGCTTGGCTGCTGTGTCAGACTGGATGAGAGCTAACAAATTGAAACTGAATCCAGACAAGACAGAGGTCCTACTGGTCAGTCGTAAGGCCGAACAGGGCATAGGGTTACAGCCTGTGTTAGACGGGGTTACACTCCCCCTGAAGACACAGGTTCGCAGCTTGGGAGAGATCCTGGATTCATCGCTGAGCTTGGAACCCCAGGTCTCAGCGGTGGCCGGGAGAGCTTTTGCATAGTTAAAACTTGTGTACCAGTTGCGCCCATTCCTTGGGAAGTCAGATCTGGCCACAATGGTCCACGCTCTTGTTATATCCCGCATAGATTACTGCAATGCACTCTACGTGGGGTTGCCTTTGAAGACTGTTCGGAAACTTCAATTAGTCCAGCGGGCAGCAGCCAGATTAGTCATTGGAGCGTCATACAGGGAGCATACCACCCCTCTGTTATGTCAGCTCCACTGGCTGCCGATCCAGTTCCAAGCACAATTCAAAGTGCTGGTTTTGACCTACAAAACCCTATTCGGTCTGGCCCAACATACCTGTCCGAACGCATCTCCCTCTACGTCACACCTCGGAGTTTGAGATCTTCTGAGGAGGCCCTGCTCTCGATCCCACCTCTATCACAAGTGAGATTGGTGGGGACAAGGAGCAGGGCCTTCTCGGTGGTGGCCCCTCACCTGTGGAATTCACTCCTCGGGGAAATTAGGTAATCGACATCCCTCCTCTCTTTCAGAAGGAAATTAAAAACATGGTTATGGGACTAGGCTTTCGGGCAATCTGGTGGTTAGATAAGGACAATGATGACCAGAATCGAGAGTACTTGACAATGTGGAATGAATTTACAGACTATGAGATGGCGAACGCTGAGCATTAGATTGTTTTATTGATTTTAATGTATGGACTGACTGTCTTAATTGTTATAATTGCTGTTTACATGTTTTATCCATTGTTATGTTTATGTTGGCATCGAATTGTGCCTTTTGTAAGCCGCCCTGAGTCCCCCTCGGGGTTTGAGAAGTGCGGGGTAGAAATGCGCGAAATAAATAAAAGGCATTCCACAGGTAAGGAGCCACCACCGTAAATGCTCTACGCCTAAAATTGAGAACTTCAAGTAAATTCTGGTCGTCTGAATAGAGTGAGTTCAAAGTGAGATTATCACTCTGAACTCACTCCGTTTATAATCTTACGGAGTGAGATTATCTGGCAGTGAGTTCGCACTGCCACATAATCTGGGATAAACAGAAAACCTGGGATCGGATGCTGGGATACAGGTCCTGCCTGGAAGGGCCCTAAGTCAATTTGAACAGGTTCACTATATCAGGGCTCTTTCACATAGCCATGTAACCCAAAATATCAAGCAGATAATCCACAATAGCTGCTCTGAACTGTATTATCTGAGTCCCCACTGCCAAATAATCCAGTTCAATGTGGATTTTATACAGCTGTTTGGAAGGGGCCTCGGGGCCCTTCCAAATAGGCCCTGCATCTCAGGATTTGATCCCAGGTTTTCTGCTTTAAAGCGGATTATATGAGTCCACACTGCCAGATAATCTGGGATAAGCAGAAAACCTGGGATCGGATGCTGGGATATAGGTCCTACCTGGAAGGGCCCTAAGTCAATTTGAACAGGTTCACAATATCAGGGCTCTAAGGAGCCCCCGGTGGCACAGTGGGTTAAACCCTTGTGCCGGCAGGACTGGACTTACAGGTCGCAGGTTCGAATCCAGGGAGAACGTTGATGAGCTCCCTCTATCAGCTCCAGCTCCTCATGCGGGGACATGAGAGAAGCCTCTCACAAGGATGGTATAAACATCAAAACATCCGGGCGTCCCCTGGGCAACGTCCTTGCAGACGGTCAATTCTCTCACACCAGAAGCGACTTGGAGTTTCTCAAGTTGCTTCTGACACGACAAAAAAAAACAAAAAAAACAAAAAAACAGGGCTCTTCCACAAGCCATGTAACCCAGAATATCAAGGCAGATAATCCACAATAGCTGCTCTGAACTGGATTATCTGAGTCCACACTGCCAAATAATCCAGTTCAATGTGGATTTTATACAGCTGTTTGGAAGGGGCCTTGGGGCCCTTCCAGATAGGTCCTGTATCTCAGGATTTGATCCAGGTTTTCTGCTTTGAAATGGATTACATGAGTTCGCACTGCCAGATTTTATTTTGTGTCAAAAGCATTGCATAAACAAGTATACAACTGATAAAATAAGGGGAGCATAAGCAACTAAATAATGTTAGACCAAAAAAGGGCAACAGCGACTGCATTGTCTGTAGCTTTAAACTGTTCTTCTGTCCATTTAGCAGGGCACGGTGGGCAAGCTTACAGGTGCTGAGTTGTTTGTTCTGTTCCACAGTTGCACAAGGTGGAGGATTCTTCTAGATAAGGCCATTTTGCCAGGTTGTCTTTTGATCTGCTCACTCTGCTTCTGAGTCTGTTCAGGAACTTCCAAGTTGCCCACCCTTGGTTTGTTCATGAGGCGGGGGGCATCCAATAGGGATTTCCTGGATGTTTACATTCTTTTCTCTGGCCACAGTCATGTCATGGAGACGGTCTGGAGTTTCATCAAACACCAGACTGATCTAAGACAATAGTATTGAGATCAAGAGAAGCCATAGTTAGAACTCTTCACCTGGAATCATAACCCTGTGTCCAGTTCTAGTCAAAGCTATTCAAGAAGGATATGGGTAAGGTGGACGGTGTCCAGAGAAGGATGATGACCAAAATGGTCAAAGCTCTGGAAACTATGAATCCCTCTAAGGAGGGGGATGAGCAGCTTAAAGAGCTGTGGCTGTTTAGCATGAAGAAGAGAAGGCTGAGAAGGACCAAGAGAGGCCTGTTGAAATATTGGAAAGGAGGTCACATTGTGTCCTGCTCCAGATACCAGGACTCAAGGAAAGGAGTCTACACCTAAACATTAGGAAGAACTACCTGGTGATAAAAGTTGTTCAGCAATGGAATTCGCTGCCTGGGAATCTGGTAGAGTCTCCTTCTCTGGAGGCTTTGAATCAGAAGCTGGATGGCCATCTGTATGGAGGAATCGGATGGTGCCTTCCTGCCTGGGTTAGACTGGATGACCCTTGGAGGGGTCTCTTCCGAATCTAGGGTTCTATGATTTTGTATTTTTGCATTAAATCTGGTGAACCCAAAGGACTTGGAAGGATTTTCCCTGGAGTAATAACCCTGTGTCCAGTTCTGGGCAAAGCCATTCAAGGAGACGGACAAGAGGGAATGTGTCCAGAGAAAGGCAACTGCAATGGTCCAAGGCCTGGAGACTATGAATCCCTCTGAGGAGCTGGATCTGTTGAGCCAGGCCCATAGTTATGAATGAGGAAGAACATTTCAGCTAGAAATGTTGATTGTGTTTAAACAGTATTTTAACTCCTGTTTTAGTGATGTTGTATCCATCTTTGAGCCACAGGGAGAGGCAGGAAATAGCATTATTTATTTATTATTTAAAACATTTATATTCCGGAGCACAGCATATATACGGCAAGCGTTCAATGCCGGGACACAAATTCTTATATACATACGTAAACATTAAAAACATTTATCAAAATATTAAAATACACTATTTAAAACTGTCCTAGTCATCCACGTCAAATCTAATTGGCCTGGTCATCTTTCCTATTGCTGCTTTATTGCCCTGTCCCGAAAGCTTGGTCCCACAGCCAAGTTTTTACTATCCTTCTAAAGGACAGGAGAGAGGGGGTCAGCCTGATCTCACCAGGAAGGGAGTTCCATAGCTGGGGAGCAATCACCGAGAAGGCCCTGTCTCTCGTCCCCACCAATCGAGCCTGTGACAATGGCGGGGCGGAAAGCAGGGCCTCCCCGTAGGATCTTAATCTCCGCGATGGTTCATAGGGGGAGATGCATTCGGACAGGTAATTTGGGCCGGGGCTGTTTAGGGCTTTAATGGCCAGAGCCAGCACTTTGAATTGTGCCCGGTAGCAAACATGTAGCCAGTGGAGCTGACGTAACAGAAGTTGTGTGCTCCCCATATGCCGCCCCAGTTATTAACCTGGCTGCCTCTCGTCGGACTATTTGAAGCTTCCGAGCAGTCTTCAAAGGCTATTATTATTATTATTATTATTATTATTATTATTATTATATACATTATAAGATTAGCACATAGCAAACAAGATCACTTTTGTATCTGATTACATGTCAGAAACTTCACAAGTGTCTGGGACTGTGTGATGTATTGGTGAATAATGTGTACAGATCTGAGTAGGGTGGCCTTTTGCAACTAAAAGATAGTAATTTTGTCAGCACCTATTGTTTTTAAGTGCAAGCCAAGGTCATTAGGCACTGCACTCAGTGTGCCGATCACCACTGGGACTGTCTTTACTGGCTTGTGCCAGTGTCATTATTATTGTTGTTGTTGTTAATAGGAGAAGCTGCAACAGGACACTTGTGCTCCAGGGAAGGGCAAGGCTCCACTTTGTTGGGTTCATGGAAAGTTAACATCTTTTGGAGTCCATTGTGGTCAAAAGGTGAAAGTGGGTGGTGTTTTAAAAGCAGCTGAAAAAATGGTGCAAGAGAGGATTCATTTGGACAGATCCTGCCAAATTGGAAGACTTGGAGGATTATGATTTCCCTTGATCTGGAGACTTTGTTCCTGTTGAGTGTCCATATGGATATGGAGACCAGAATTGATTTCTTGGTTCTGATTCTTGCCGCTGCATCTTCTCCCCCGGAAATGACAGCTGTTACCTTCCTCTCAATCTGTTAGTTTGGAAATATGCTCTTCTAAACCATAGAAGTTCTATGGATATCAGCTTGGCATTTCTGAGGGACACTCATAGATCAGAGGCAGACATTGGTAGTATTACTTTTTTTACCTTAGTTAGTTGGGGATTCTGGATGCTGTAGTCCCAAGGAGTAGCTTTTTCCCTACACACTGGCAGAGGCCATGTTATTGGACACTTTCTTTGTCTTCATGGAGCTGCATGATCTTTCCATTCATTATTATTATTATTATTATTATTATTATTATTAACTTTATTTGTACCCCGCTACCATCTCCCCAAGGGACTCGGTGCGGCTTACATGAGGCCAAGCCCGAACACAACAATACAAGCAATAAAACCACAATACAAGCAATTAAAAACATAAACAATAAGATAAACAACATTATCAATAAAAACAACACACAATTAAAAACAGAGGGGAGGCCAAATGTAAAGTTAAAATTGGAAATATGCTGGGACATGAACGGAGGATTTATCCTGGAAATGTTGGACCAGTTGTCTCCAAAGCAGTCTAACTGATCACCTGGAAGTGTATTTTGGGTGAAAAATATTGTGTGTACTCCAGTTTCCTATGTAGGTTCACCACACTTAGCATTGCTGTATTTGCAACTCTGGTTTTGCTGCTGACAAAATAATACATCTCTCGCGCCTTGGCAAATAACGGGCCTCACATATGGCTTAGTCAGATTACTCTCAGGGTGGCCCTTTCCCTGTTTGTCTTGGCGTAACGTTTGTCCCGCTGTGTGCCTTCTCCTTTCTCGATCAGGACGAACTCACAGCTCTCAACGTGAAGCAGGGTTTCAACAACCAGCCAGCCGTCTCCGGAGATGAACATGGAAGTGCCAAAAATGTCAACTTCAACCCAGCCAAGGTGGGATAATCTAGGTTGTCCTGGAGATAGTCCTAAATCTGGGCTTCCAGAGAGCATGGAAAATAGTTTTGCCCTTGGTATCTTGGTCTTCTAATTGTACAGTGTACTAAAAAATATGCATCTGTAAATACAAACATTGCACTCCGTTGTCCTTTTTGTACTTTATATCCTCTCTGTAAGAATCTGAAACAGAATTGGGGAAATTTGACTTGCCAGTTTGGAGAACATAAATAAAATCTCTGGAGGGATGAACAAATGCACGTTTGTGGCTGGTTTGGGATCATTTGGGACAGTTTTCATGTGAAACATTACCCCCCCCCCCCCCAAAAAAAAAAAGTTAGCAGAGTTTTTTCCTGGCTGCACTTTTTTGCTTTAAAAATTCAATAGGAGATGGCCTTCAGTTGATGCATAATGCAGGGGCACTTGTGTTTCTATTTGTCATGGAGAAATGTATACTGGAGAACTCTAGATCTCTTAAGTCCCTTGATCTCTGTTCCAGATAAGTTCCAACTTCAGTAGCATCATTGCAGAGAAGCTGCGTTGCAACACCCTGCCGGACACTGGCCGCCGAAAACCGCAGGTGAATCAGAAGGATAACTTCTGGCTGGTGACGGCCCGCTCCCAGAGCGCCATCAACAACTGGTTCAACGATCTCGCTGGGACCAAGCCCCTCACTCACCTGGCTAAGAAGGTATAGGCCAAAGTCCCTGCATTTGCTGCCAGTAACTAACTCAGTCAGCTATTTCAGCCTTTTTGAGAGCTCTGTACAAAAGCTAGGAAACCACCAAAGTGTGGTTCTCTACCTGAGGACGTCCGTGAAGGATTCCAGGTCCTGGGATCTGATATTTCCAAGCCATCCTTAAAGGAAACTGAGAAGGGAAGGGAAAGTACATTCAAGAGCTGTGAAGCAGGCTTAACGTGAAGAAGTCAGAATGACACAAAAGCAGCAACTTGGCCACTATGGGAAGTGGAATCAATAATAGATAAGAGACGGGGCTAGTGAAAATCTTGTGACCACGAGATTGCATTTTCAAAATGGGCAGACCACTCACTGTAGACCAGGGTTCCTCAATCTAAGGCCTGAGGGCCGGATGTGACCCTCCAGGGTCATTTACCCGGCCCTCGCTCAGGGTCAACCTAAGTCTGAAATGACTTGAAAGCACACAAGAACAACAGCAATCCTATGTCATCAGCCAAAAGCAGGTCCACACTTCCCATTGAAATACTAATAAGTTTATATTTGTTAAAATTGTTCTTCATTTTAATTATTGTATTGTTTTTAAGTGTTTTTGCACTACAAATAAGATATGTGCAGTGTGCATAGGATTCATTCATGTTTTTTTCAAATTATAATTTGGCCCTCCAACAGTTTGAGAGACTGTGACCTGGCCCTCTGTTTAAAAACTTTTGAGGACCTCTACCGTAGACCTTTCAAAATGGCTGCACCACTCACAACCCCCCTGTTATGCCAGTTCCACTGGCTGCCAGTCTGCTCCTGAGCAAAATTCAAAGTGCTGGCTTTATCCTATAAAGCCCTAAATGGTTCCGGCCCAGCTTACCTGTCCTAACGTATCTCCCTCTATGAACTATCTTGGAGGTTAAGATCATCTGGAGAGGCCCTGCTCTCAGTCCAACATCCTTTGCAGTTGCGACTGGTGGGGATGAGAGACAGGGCCATCTCAGTGGCAGCCCCTCATCTGTGGAACTCCCTCCCCAATGAAATTCGATCAGCCCCTTCTCTCCTGACCTTCAGGAAAAAACTTAAGTCATGGATTTGGGACCAAACTTTTGACAAATAAGTGGAGCCGTACAGTTTAGTGACTACAAATTAATGTGTTGATAAATGGAATGGCTCTGGATTACATTTTGGATGATGTGATTTTAATTGACGTTTTTAATACCTTATGTTTTAACTGTTTGGTTTTAACTGTAATTTTAATCTTGATACATGTATGTTGGCATTGAATTGCTGCCTGTTGTAAGACTGCCCTGAGTCCCTCTGGGTTGAGAAAGGCAGGATACAAATATAGTAAATAAATAAATGGACCTAGAGCTTTGCTCTTTTTGGTTCCCACTTCTTTGATTCTGTCCCTTGGCAGGTGCCCATTTTCAGCAAGAAGGAAGAGGTCTTTGGCTACCTCGCAAAGTATACTGTGCCTGTAATGAGAGCGGCCTGGCTGATCAAGATGACCTGCGCCTATTATGCAGCCATTACAGAGACCAAGGTGAAGAAGCGACATGTCGTCGACCCCTTCAGTGGTAAGGATGACTTTTCTCACAGTTCAGAAAACTCCTGATTTGGTCAGGAATGTCTTGAGAAGTTCTTCTGACAGCTCACATGTGAGCAAGGCTCCCAGACCCATTCCTTCCTCCTCTGGCAACATCTCTTCTCCTTTCCAGAATGGACGCAGATCATCACCAAGTTCCTCTGGGAGCAGCTGCAGAAGATCGCTGACTACCACCGGCAGCTGATGGCGCAAAGCAGCTGCGGCTCTCCCTCCAACCTCATGCCCCAGGAAGTGGAGCATTCGCTGAAGCAATGGGACTACAATGAGAAGCTGGCCATGTTCATGTTCCAGGTGAGAGGAGGGAGGTGGATGCTGAGGCCCACTTCTGAATGATGGTGGCCCATCAGCAAAAGGCCTCGTTGCCTTGGTGGTCTGCTGCCAACTCAGCTCTCCCCCTTTGCTTCTAGGATGGGATGTTGGACCGCCACGAGTTCTTGACCTGGGTGCTGGAGTGCTTTGAGAAGATTCGGCCGGGCGAAGACGAGCTCCTGAAGCTTCTCTTGCCTCTGCTTCTGCAGGTTGTCTCTTCCTTTCTAGTTGCTGTGTAGATGTTGTTGGGAACCTTTCAGTTAGTGTTCATTGAGGGAAGACAGGGCTCACAAGCCAAAACATCCAAAGGGCCACCATTTGCTCCCTGCTCCCTTTTAAAGGTGCTATCAAAAATATTTTCTTAGCAAGATATATCTAGAGGTGGTTTGCCTTTGCCTTGTTTTGCGACTGAAGAGTGTGACTTGCCGACCAGTGCGTTTCCAGGGCTGTATAGGAATTTTAACTCTGATCTCTTGGTCCAGTGCTCACACCACTTTGCACGTTCACTCTTGTTGCTTGTTATGTACTTTGCAGTTACTTTTCATTGCCTCCTTTGGGGAAAAGCCCTTTGCAAGAGCAGATCTAGAGTTCCTGGGGGACCGAAATTTGCCCATGCCTGGGCTGACCTATTGTAGATACCATTTTCTCACTCAGACTTTGCATGGCTGTTTATAAAAAGGACCAATAGACTTTTTTGGTCCTTGGGATACGTTACCATGCAGGTATGTTTCCCCATTGACTGACACTGCAGTGGTATTGGAAATACGACTGAGCAATCTCCCCCAGGGCCGGAGTTGAGCACCTGAAGGTCAATAATTCACATCCACAAGACAATGTGAGCTCCCGCTGTTAGCCATAGCTCCTGCCAACCTAGTGTTATGTTGCAGCCAGTAATACCTAATGTTGTACCTAGTCAGCCACTGGTATCTGATGTTTATTTATTTATTTATGATATTTATATGCTGCCCTTCTCATCCTGAAGGAGACTCAGAGCTGCTTACAAGATACATATACATACAATATATTATATTATTAGTATAATACAATATCAGTATTAAATATTACCATATTGTATTATACCATTATATTGTAATATTAGTAATATTACATGTAATATAAATATATAATTATAACATATTATTATTAGTAGTAGTAGTATTATATTGCATTACATTATAATATTATAAATATTATATGTATATACAATATATTATATTACATTACATTATATTATATTATTAGCAAAGCACAGGAGACAAGGTGGAACTGTTCCCTGGCCCCCTCTCTCTTCACTCTGGCCCAGAGCAGCAGTTGATGCTGGGGGGAAGGGTCCCCAACTGATGACATATGCAGGAGACAAGATGGAACTGTCCCCTGGCCCCCTCTCTCATGTTATACCTAATGTCAGTGGGGGTGATGGACCTAATGTTGTACCTGATGTCAATGGAGATGATGAACTTGCGAGATTTTAAGTCCAGAAAGTGAGAGCAGTGTTCCTGTAGCTGAAGGCTAAATTCTTGTGTGTCGTTGAATTTCATTGTAACAAGGCATTGAATGTTTGCCTGTGTCTGTTTATATGCTGTAATCTGCTCTGAGTCCCCTCAAGGAGAAGGGTGGAATTTAAATAAAGTATTATTATTTGACACACAAGATAAGTACACAGCAAACAAGATCACTCTGCTGGCTGCTGTATTGGATCACACGTTGGACACTTCCCAAGTGTCTAGAACTGTGTGATGTATCGGCGAATAATGCATGGAGATCTGAGTAGGATGGCCTTTTGCAGCTGACAGATAGTAATTTTGTCAGCGCTGATTGTTTTTAAGTGCAGACCAAGGTCTTTAGGCACTGCACTCAGTGTGCTGATCACCACTGGGACCACCTTGACTGGCTTGTGCCAGAGTCTTTGCAGTTCTGTCTTATATCGTGTAAGCTTTTCCAGTTGCTTCTTGTCAATTCTGCTGTCACCTGGGATTGCAACATTGATGATCCATCCTTTGTTTTTCCCCCACAATTGTGAGGTCAGAAGTATTGTGCTCCAAAACTCTTGTCAGTCTGAATTCAGAAGTCCCAGAGTAATTTGACGTATTCATTTTAACTTTTTCAGGATTATTATTATTATTATTATTATTATTATTATTTGCTTCTCACACCAGAAGCGACTTGCAGTTTCTCAAGTCGCTCCTGACAAGGGGAAAATATTATTGTGTGAATTATTATTCCCTAGAACTAAACTGGCTTTGTATTGTCGAAGATTTTCATGGCCAGAATCACTGGGTTGTTGCAGGTTTTTTCGGGCTATATGGCCATGTTCTAGAGGCATTTTCTCCTGACGTTTCATCTGCATCTATGGCAAGCATCCTCAGAAGTAGTGGGGTCTGTTGCAATTAGGAAAATGGGTTTATATATTTGTGGAATTACCAGGGTGGGACAAAGAACTCTTGTCTGTTGGAGCTAGGTGTGAATGTTTCAACTGACCACCTTTTCTCTCTCTTTCTCTTTTCCTGCAACAGTATTCCGGGGAATTCGTGCAGTCAGCCTACTTGTCCAGGCGCCTGGCCTACTTTTGCACCCGCAGGCTTGCCATGCTGCTGGACAGCACCGGCGGGCACCAGGCACACCACCTGGCAGCACAAGCGCCCCCCCCACTCCCCTCCACGCCGACCCCCCAACCTGCGGCAGGCAACCCGCCCCCCAGTCCCTTCAGCGACCTGCTGCTGTGTCCTCAGCACCGGCCAGTGGTCTTTGGCCTCAGCTGCATCCTTCAGGCAAGTCAGAGCAGTAGGACCAAAGCTACCAGGATCAGAAGTCTAGTAGAGAGTGCCTAAGGAGAGAGGAGCAAATTCTGGAGATTCAGGGACTGTTTCCCACACATTTAAAAAGAAATAATGGAATGGTCACTGGGTTTAGGGAAAGAGGAGAATGGTTTTTGCCTTGGGGATGATACAGCCTTGCAGGTCACTTGGAGCCCTTGGGCCAAATGATCTCCTCCTTAAAAGGTGGGAAAGTAAACTTGACTATCCACAGAGGGTCCTGGAACCAAACGCCAACTGATACCAAGGCCTTGCTCTGATGGAGGTATAAGCTTGTGGACTTATACTGCACCCTTATACCTGTAAGACTTTAGGGGTAGGGGGGTCTGTCTTCTGTAGAGTGATGAAATATTATCAATAACACCTACCACAAAAAGGCCTGTAGCCCTACAAATCCCATTTTCCCCATCATCTCAATTCGATACCATGAAAAAGAAAAATGATGGCAAATGTGAATCTCTATGAACTTCTGGGGACCACCTTTTGAAAGCCACTAGTCAAAGAAAGACATTGCCTTGTTAGAAGGCAAGCCTTTGAAAAAGTGATGTTCATAAGCCTTCATGTAATGGCACACAGGTCACTCAGCTGTTAAACTGATAAACCATGTCTTTGAACTTACAGGGATAAAGACATGCCACTCCACAAAAAACATATACTTTGCTAGCAGGTGTTATTGTTCTAATGTTTATTGTTATTGCTTTAATGTTTATTGTTTTGCTTTTTGAGTTTTATTGTTGTATTTGTTATGCTGTTGTTTTATTGAGGGCCTTGGCCTTTTGTAAGCCGCACCCAGTCCTTTGGGAGATGTTAGCGGGGTATAAATAAAGTTAATAATAATAATAATAATTTTGAAAATGTTTAGTTGAAGTTGAAATTGCAGTTGCCCAAAACATATACTCTCCCTTGAAACCTCTTAGTTTAAAATATGCACTCTGAGACAAAAACAAAGTCTTCTTTAAAAATTCTTCTTGTTTACTCACAAATATCTTGTATTAATTCAGCATACAGGCACATTTATAGATAGGATGTAGTTTCTCTCTGTTGAGGACATAAGGCATCATTCTTAATCAATAGTCCATAGTACAAAGTCTTTAAGTATACATCATATGAAAGTCCAAACTGTATAACTGTATTTATTTATTTATTTATTTACTATATTTACATACTGTCCCTCTCAGCCCGCAGGCGGCTTGGTGCGGTTTACAGTTGGTGCCAAGACCATAAAATACAATTTCAATACAATAAAAACAATGTACTCACTGCTTCTCAAAGCAAACGTATAGTAAACTGTTCCTGCATATGTCCAAATGCAATCTGCTTCCATTGAAGTCCAAAAGCATACTTTATGCACATTGAAGTCCAAAACATACCGATAACAAAATGGAGTCTTGAGTCTGAACATGCTCAGTGCAATCACATGTTTGCAGCCCCTCCCACACCAAAGATGTCAGTCAAGCTGACAAAGCTCTCTCTCTCTCTCTCTCTCTATATATATATACACACACACACACACACACACAATACGATACAATACAGGTTAGCAAATATATACATTAACAAACAAATAGTAAAGGCTTGGAAGGCTGCTATTTCCAACACTGGTGAGGTTCTAGTTCCAATCTCTGTTAACAAGTCCTGTATTCCCAGTGTTTAGGAGTAAATAAGCATTACTTACATAGTTAAAATAGCCATCCCCTGCCATGCGTTGCTGTGGCCCAGTCTGTGTATATGTGCTTTGTGTGTGTATATGTGTGTATATATTTGTGTATATGTGTATATACGCAAGTATAAACTGACCCGAATATAAGGCACCTAATTTTACAACAAAAATTTGGGAAAATGTATTGACTCGAGTATAAGCCGAGAGCGAGAAATGCAGCAGGTGCTGGTAAGTTCCAAAATAGAAATAGATGCCAATAAAATTACATTAATTGAGGCATCAGTAGAGTAAATATTCAAAAATATTTACATAAAATTGTAATTTAAGATAAAGCTGTCCAACTCTGATTAAACCATTATTCTAACCTGCTTCAATGTAAATGTGCTTACATATCCTTCCAATAATAGTAAAGGGAGTAAAATAATAAATGTAATAAAAATAATAATAGAGTAATAGAAATGTAATAACAGTAATAAGAGAGTAAAATAATAAATGTAATAATAACAATAATAGAGTAAAATAATAAATTATAATAACAATAAAGAGTAAAATAATAAATGTTATAATAATAATAAATAAAGTAAAATAATAAATGCAATAAAAATAATACTAATAACAGAGTAACATAGTAAATAACATTGACTCTAGTATAAGCCGAGGGGAGATTTTTCAGCCTAAAAAAGGGGCTGAAAAACTAGGCTTATGCTCAGGTATATACAGTACTAGCTGTGCCCTGCCACGCGTTGCTGTGGCCTATAGTAAAACTTATCAAAGTTGAGGTAGATATCTGGACTATTACGAAGGAAAGGTCCCTACCTATTCCTTCCCCCTTTTCCTCCCCCTTTCTCTCCTTTCTTCCTTCTCTACCTCTTTCTTTCTTTCACTACTTGGTTTCATCCTTCTCTCTTTCCTTCCTTCCCTCCCCCTTTCTTCCTTTGCCTTTCTTCCCTCCCTGTTTGCTTCCTTCTTTCACTTTTTATTTCCTTTTATTTTACCACCATCATAACAATAACAATAATGCAATGCATTGCCTCTGGGACCTGACACCTCTCCCATTCCCCCTAAAAGGGTCTCATAGGAACAATAGCATCATCATCATAATAATAGAAATAACAACCTTTACCCGCCACGTGCTGCTGTGGCCAATCTTCCCTCTTTCTCTCCTTCTTTCCCTCCTTCCTTCCTTCCTTCCTTCCTTCCTTCCTTCCTTCCTTCCCTCCCATCTTTCCTTCTCCTCTTCTTTCTCTATCTCTTTCCTTCCTTCCCCCTTTTTCTTTCTTTTCTGCTGTCTCTCTTTTCTTTCCTTCCATCTTTCCTTTTCTTTCCTTTTCTTCTTCCTTCTTTCTCTAACTTTCCTTCCTTCCCCCCTTTTCTTTGCCTCCCTTTCTCTTTCTTCCTTCTTTCCTTCCTTCCTGTCTTTCCTAGATTTTGACAGGGCGGGAAGGGGCGGGGTGGGGTTTGGAGGGGGCGTGAAGTAAAAGGAGGTAAGATTGGGGTGGGGGAGTGATGGAGCGTGGGGTTGCGTGTGTGTGTGCGGCGGCGGGGGGAGTGGGGTTGCGTGTGTGCGTGCGGCGGCGGGGGGAGTGATGGAACGTGGGGTTGCGTGTGTGTGTGCGGCGGCGGGGGGAGTGGGGTTGCGTGTGTGCGTGCGGCGGCGGGGGGAGTGATGGAGTGTGGGGTTGTGTGTGTGTGCGGCAGGGGGTGTGTGTGTGCGGGAAGCGGCGCGACGGGGCTTGGAGTGAGTTGTTTTTCATTTTGAGTAGATATGTTTGTACCTTGTGGGTTGTGTTATGAGCATGGGAATTTTGGTTACGTTTCGTTGGGGGATTTTTGAGTTTTGTTGTTTTGCCGTTTTGTGAGTATGTTGTTGTGTTGTTTTTCATTTTGAGTAGATATGTTTGTACCTTGTGGGTTGTGTTATGGGCATGGGAATTTTGGTTAAGTTTCGTTGGGGGGTTTTTGAGTTTTCTTTCCTCGTTGGATGCCCCTAACAAATTTATATATATAGATGTGTGTTTGCATATACATTGTAATGTATTTTTTATTTTTGGGCTTTTTAAGTTTCTTCTGCAGTGTTTTTCAGTGTTTTTATGAGTGATGGTCACTTGTTGCCCTGATAGGTGAATCGTGTCCAAATTTGGTGTCAATTCGTCCAGTGGTTCTTGAGTTATGTTAATCCCACAAACGAACATTTTTATTTATATAGATGGTGACTTGTTGTACTTTAACAGAAAATAAATAAGGGGCAGGGCAGAACTGTGTTTGGTTACAAAGTGAGAGTTCTGTGTTTCTCAGGAGATCAGCCCTTCTCTCTCTTCCGCCTGCAGAGCATTGTTCTGTGTTGCCCCAGTGCGCTTGTCTGGCACTATTCCCTCACTGACAGCAGGATAAAGACCGGCTCCCCGCTGGACCACTTGCCCATCGCTCCCTCTAACTTGCCCATGCCTGGGGTCAACACAGGCTTCATGCAGCAGGTGAGAAGCTGGCCCCTCTGCACTTCTGGCCTGGCCAACCTCTTGAGCATCTTTGCGAAAGCCAGTGAGGCTTCAGGGCACCCCCATTCACATACCCTTCCCTCTAACGGCCCTTCCCTGCCAGGTCCGAGCGAAGCTCCGGGAGATTGAGCAGCAGATCAAGGAGAGGGGCCAGGCGGTGGAGGTGCGCTGGTCTTTCGACAAATGCCAGGAAGCCACTGCAGGTGAGTTTGCACCTGAACTCTGCTACAGTTTTCTGCATAGTTTTGTTCCCTCTCAGGTTTGCTCTCCTGGCCTTTTACTTTCCTCTCTCTGCTTAGTGGCTGAATTATCCTGCCTGTGTTCTTCTCTCAGCCTCGTGATGCCTGACTTCCTTTTCCTTCCCTCCTCTGTCCCAGGGTTCACGATTGGCCGGGTGCTGCACACGTTGGAGGTCCTGGACAGCCATAGTTTCGAAAGGTCGGACTTCAGCAACTCTTTGGACTCCCTGTACAACCGGATATTTGGGGCAGGACCAAGCAAAGATAGCCACGAGGTAAAAGTTGCTTTGGGCTTAGCTCTTTGGGAAAATTGGTTAATGGGAAATAGGTATCAGAGGATTTTGTCCAACAACATAGCCCTGGGATAGAATCATGGAGTTGGATGAGACCGCATGGGCCATGTAGTCCAGCGATACGACGCAGGAAAATTTATTATTTATTTATTTACTGTATTTGTATACCACCCTTCTCAGCCCTCAGGCGACTCAACTAAATCACCCCTGACAGATGGCCACCCTGCCTCTGTTTAAAGCCTTGTTCTTGTAAAGCATCCAAAGAAGCAGCCTCCGTTCCACTGTTGAACAGCTCTTCTTACAGTGATAACGTTCTAATTAGAAATATTAAAAATTAGATATTTTAATTTACGAAAATATGGGTCAAGCACTGAAAGGATGCAATGTCTCAGCAAAAGCTGCAGTTCAATATAAGCAGGTGTGCCTGTAGCTTAGCACGCCTTAGTGTTAGTTGCCCTCAGTATGAAAAGGCTTCTGTGTGAGAGAGGCCTCAGTGTGAGGTAAAGCGCCAGGATTGTGGCTCAGCTAGCTGAGTGTCAGTTGCATTAAGATCACTTCTGACCAAAAGGTCATGAGTTCGAAGCCAGCCCTGGTCATAGTGAGCTTCCGACCAATTGTGTAACTTGTTGTTGACCTTTGCAACCCGAAAGACAGTTGCATCTGTCAAGTAGGAAAATTAGGTACCACCTATGTGTGAGGAGGCTAATTTAACTAATTTACGAGGCCATAAAAAAGACTCCAGCAAAGCATGCGGGGAATGCGGAAGTATTTCATCAGTGTTGCAGATGGACAATGAAAGCAACAGCTCCTCTGGTGGCCAGAAAAGTTAAATAGCCTCTGACTGTCTGTCTATATCTGTTGTGTGTCTTTGGCATCGGATGTTTGCCATATATGTGTACATTGTAATCCGCCCTGAGTCCCCTGTGGGGCGAGAAGGGCGGAATATATATACTGTAAATAAATAATAATAAATAAACCTCAGTTTTAGTAGGCCTCAGTGTGAGGTAGGTCTCAGTGTGTGAAAGGCCTGGTGTGAGAAGCTTCAGTCAGAGAAGCCCGAGGTTGAAGCTCCAATGTGAAGGCTGCTGTGAGTGAAAAGTTATTGTGTGAAGCTCCTGTGCAAATTCGGTGTGAGAGGAAGCTCAGTGATAGCGAAGCTGTTTATCTGCATGAGAAAGAAGCCCAGAGTGGAAGCAAAGAATGTATAAAGGACTTTGTTTGTGTTATAGAAACCTTGTTCTTGTAAACAGTGCAACCATATTATTTTGCTATAAAAAGTCTCCTATGGAAGATATAACATTGGTCTGTGTGTTTCTGTTCTTTTTATCACTTTTATCTACTGGTGCTGAGTCACAATGCTGCTAATAATTTACTCTGCTGTACATTTATGAGGAGGTTTTTTTGTTAATAAGCCCACATGCCCACAGTTCTTCCCAATGTTCAGGTGGAATCTCCTTTCTGTCCTGTTATTTGAACCCATGGCTCCATTGACTCCTAATCTTCAGGGAGGCAGAAAGGAAGCCTGTTCCCTCTTCTTTATGACACCCTTTCCAATATGTAAACATAGCTATCATTGCCTCTTTTCAACCTTCTTTTCTGCGGGCTAAACATGCCCAGCTCTTAAGACAGAGAAAAACATTCACATAAGCTGACCGGATTCTCAGCCCACCCTCTGCTTCCCTTGCCAGCCTTGTAGTATGACGCCAGCCTTGTTTCCTGACAGATCTCCCCTGACGATGATGCTGTCGTGGCTCTTTTGTGCGAGTGGGCTGTCAGCCACAAGCGCTCCGGCCGCCACCGGGCAATGGTCGTGGCCAAGCTGCTGGAGAAGCGGCACTCGGAGATCGAGGCAGAGGTGAGCTCCATGGAAGAAGTTGACGGGGATGAACCAATAGTAAAAAGGAGCAGAAACCAGGTAGAACTACAGCAACTCCATCAGTTACCAGCCCTTGGGTTGAGGTTTAGAATCCAGTGCAAAGCCTGAGGCAAGCCATAAGGCTAAAGTTGGAAGTCTCTGAGCACACAATGTTTATTATTTATTTGCGACATTTATATGCTGCCCTTCTCACCCTGAAGGGGACTCAGAGCGGCTTACAAGTAATATGTAAATACAATATATTATATTACTACCATAGCACAATATTAGTATTATGTATTACTATATTGTACTATACCGTTATACTGTAATGTTATTAGTAATTTTACATGTAATATGAAATACAGTATATCATTATAATACCATATTATTATATTGTGTTACATTATAATATCAATATTATGTTATGTTATGTTGGCACAAAAAATGATGAAGTGTTATTTCTCAGAGTGCGCTCTCTAGTGGGTCCAGTCATTCCACAATCTCAAATACCTCTCATTGGACTCATAACACTATTTAACACGATTTTTGTTCCTGGGTTATAAATGTCATTTCCTAATTGGTTCTATCATAAAAATATGGAAAAAGTTTATTGAACCACAAAAACGTAATCTTTGTGGGAAGGACATCCTGCAGCACATTTTGCTATACTTTTTCAGTGAATATTTCATAGATTTTCAAACAGTTCAACATTGTTTCTGGAGTAGAACAACTACTTTCAGAGTAAGTGCTGCACTATTAAACAGAAAATAGCCCTTTCAAACCAGGAGCAGATTTTTTTCAAATTTTGTTACATAGTGTTATGTAGTCTGCTGTGCATCTGGGGATCAGTGCCACTGTGCTGAATGTATTGATGCTTCCACAAGTAGTGTTTAAGGTTATATATTGCCTTCCAGGCCACAAGGGTCCCTGAACACGGAGCAAATAGAAGCAAATGAAACAATTGCATTTATTAAAAAATTCATCCCCCCCCCCAATTCATAAAAATACTCTTTTTAAAATTCTCAACATTGAATTTTATGGCCACGGGTTGTAGCTTGTGTATAAGTCTATACAGAGCCCGAGAGTAGATATTTATGGGCCTAAATGTATGTGTTTTGGTGTAACCTGTACATGAGCTGAAAATGGAAGGAACTATTTGGTGTGGGACTTTGTTCCTGCTCAAATTCACCTGAGAATGTTGTCTCCCAAATGCATCTTCCTTGAGAGAAGGTAGGGAAACAGAGTAGAAGAGGTAGCCCTCACTCTGTCCTTGCCTTCATTTTTTCTGCCCAGCGCTGCGGAGATTCGGAAGTGGTGGATGAAAAGGGCTCCATTTCCTCGGGTTCTCTCTCGGCGGTCAACGCTCCCGTCTTCCAGGACGTCCTGATGCAGTTTCTGGATACCCAGGCGCCCATGCTAAGTATGGCTTTTTGTCCCGGCTTCGTGTCTTCTGTGGAGCATGCCCAGAATGGGCCAGATGGTAGGGGAAGAAGGCCGCTTCCTGACCTCCCTGTTCTTCCCTTGGCAGCCGACCAAACCAACGAGAATGAGAAGGTGGAGTTTTTCAACTTGGTGCTGCTCTTCTGCGAACTGGTCCGCCACGACGTCTTCTCGCATAATATGTACATGTGCACGCTCATCTCCCGCGGTGACCTGGCCATCGACCACGGCCCCCGGCCCCCTTCGCCCTTCGATGATGCCGCCGAGGACCACGACCGGAAGGAAGGGGAGGGCAACAGTGGCATCAAGCTGGAGGTCTGCGTGACCGCTCGCGCCGGGAAGCTGGGCCAAGGGGAGGGTCCGTGTGTGTGCGTGCCTGCGTGTGCTTTTAGGGGCTTGCTGGTGGGGCTTCTAGCATCCTGAATGGCCGCACCTTGTCTCCTGTCTCTCCCAGGACACGGGCCTATCAGAGTGCCAGATGGACATTGACCACAACTCCAGCGCCATTTTTGACGACATGGAGAAGACAGATTTCTCGGTAGGAAAAATCTGGCCAGGGTCTTCTGAAACCCCATATCCTGATGCCATCTCAGCATTTTGGGACTGTAGCTCCTAACATACCTCAGTATTGGCTAGGATTGATGGGAGATGTAGTTCAGTAGATATCTGGACGGCCATATGAATTCTATCTGGTTTTACCAAATTTTTCTGTTCACGCATCAGCTATGGAGGCATCTCATCAAGACTCTGCCTTTGGTTCCTTTTACCAACTATGCTCTAAATGGCAGTGGAAGAAATCCCCTGAGATAGGTTTTCATAGGTGGACGTTCCCCTTTCTGCATGAGGCCATCATTATGTGGTTTCTCCACTTTTCAGTACTGTTTCTCCCCCATTCTAAAAGGCCTGAAAAATGCCTTCATTCTAAGGCTGGAGGCCCTTCCTAACAGACATATAACCCAGAATATCAAGGCAGAATAACCCACAATATCGGCTTTGTAGTGAGTTATCTGAGTCCACACTGCCATATATTCCCTATATATATATATATATATATAGGGAATATATTTCACATGTTTTATGTAATTATGCTGTTGTTTATTGTTTGCGTTTTCAGTTTTATTTTATTGTAATTTGTTGTTTGGGCTTGGCCTCATGTAAGCCGCTCCAAGTCCCCATTGGGAAGATGGTGGCGGGTATAAATAAAGTTGTTTGTTGATTATTATTATTATTATTATTATTATTCAAGTTCAAAGCAGATACTATGTGATTTTATTTAGCTGTGTGGAAGGGGACTACATTTCAGGCTTTCAGCTGTAAAGCATGCTGGGTTTTTTTTTTTGCCTGAAAGCGCCTCCAAAACGTGGTTTCCAGAATTGAACCTGACACAGTAAAATGATTTTCCCATCCTATTTATTTATTTGTTTGCTTGTTTAGAACTTTTATATACCGGTCTTCTCACCTCCAGCAAGGGACTCAGGCCGTTTTACAACAAAGGATTTCATACACAATAGTTTAAAAACACCACATCCAATAATACACTAATATAAACACATTAAAGTACTGTCATATAATTATATAAGACCAAATCGTTAAGCCATAAGGACTGCATTTCTCAAATCGGGATGAACCTTGACTTGTCAGATTCTCCCTTCCAGTAGCCTAATTATTATTATTATTATTATTATTATTATTATTATTATTATTATTATTATTTATACCCCACCACCATCTCCCCGAAGGGAACTCGGGACAGCTTACATGAGGCCAAGCCCAAAACATACAATACAGCAAAATAAAACACAAAATGCCGGCAACAAAATTCATCAGAATAAAATACATAAAGTAGCAAAATAAAATAAACAAAGGAGATTGACATATATAAATTCAAACACAATGTGCAGGCCAAATGGATGAGGTAAAATGATAAAACCCTGATGGAGATAGGAATAGAAAAAGTGTAATTAAGAGGACCCCAAAAAGGATGAACAGTGGGGTTAGACTTTCAGTTTAGAACGGGGTAAAGTGTATCATAGGGATAACACTGTAGATGGAACAAACAGAACTCAGGCAAATGGTCACTCTCCAAAGTGGGAACACCCCTGGCAGCATGGACAGCGGGAGAGACAGAAGCTGGTGCCCCTTGACATAGTTGGCTTGCTTCCCCCAGGCTTCCCCTTGCTCCCTGGTGCTCAGCGAAAGGTGTGCTGTGCGTGAAAGGCCTGCCGCTCTTTGGTGTCTCAGCCAGGAGACTCCAGGCCAACCCCGCTTTTGTCTCCTTCCTGGGCTGCTCTTCCTTCTCCTCCCTGAGGCATGCAGCCACCTCATGGGGTCTTATTTTGTCTCTGTGTCCCTTCTTTCCCCGCAGATGTTCTCCCCTCCCATGCACTGTGAATCCAAGGCCAGCCCTTCCCCTGAGAAGCTGGACCCGGAGAAGGAGAGCAAGCTGCTGTTGCTGAAGGACAGGGCCGCGGATGGCTTGTTGGCCTCGCTCTACGACCAGCCTCGGCACATCCAATACTCGACGCACTTGCCCATCCCTCAGGTAGGAGAAGACACAGCCTTGTTTGAGAGTGGAATCACATGCCTCGGGCAATGCTCCTTCTTTGGGAATTCATGTTCCCAACGATAAGTCCAAAGTTACACTCAGAAGTGGCTGCATATATCCTTTTTAAAATTCGATTTCTGGAGGGATCCAATCCATGCCTCTTGTTTTCTTGCATTCTTGTTGAGGTACATGTTGCACCACAAATTATTTTACTGAATAGTAAAATAGGCAGTAAGAAGCCAGACATTGAAGCTGAAAGGCTGTTCAGTACTAATCAAAGTGGCTAGTTGAAATGTTCACACCTGCCTCAAACAGACAAGAGTTCTTTCTCCCACTCTGGACATTCTACAGATATATACTGTATATACTCAAGTATAAGCCTAGTTTTTCAGTCCTTTTTTTAGGCTGAAAAAGTCTCCCCAGGCTTATACTTGAGTCAATGTTATATATTATTTTACTTTGTTGTTGTTATTATTATTATTATTATTATTATTACATTTATTATTTTACTCTATTATTGTTATTGTTACATTTATTATTTTACTGTATTGTTGTTATTACTGTTATTATTACGTTACTCTATTTATTATTATTGGAGGACATGTAAACATATTTACATTGAAGAAGGTGAGAATAATGGTTTAAACAGAGTTGGACAGTGTTATCTTGAATTGCAGTTTTATATAAATATTCAAAAGCGTTTAATCTACTGATGCCTCAATTAATATAATTTTATTGGTATCTATTTTTATTTTGAAATTTACCAGGAGCTGCTGCATTTCCCACCCTCGGCTTATATTTGAGTCAATCCATTTCCCCAGTTTTTTTGTGGTAAAATTAGGTGCTTTGAGTCAGCTTATATTCGAGTATATATGGTAAATCCCACTTGCCTAGTTTCCAACAGACTTCACAACCACTGAGGATGCCTGCCATAGATGTGGGTGAAACGTCAGGAGAGAATGCTTCTGGAACATTGCCACACAGCCCAGAAAACTCACAGCAATCCAGTGATTCAGGCCATGAAAGCCTTCGACAACACATTTTACTGAATGCTTTATGCTGGACAACTGGGGAAAGTCTAGGGGCACATATTTAATCCGAAAAGCAAGACAGCCATTTGTACACGGAGAAGCCTCTCAGCTCTCCCTTTTCCAATTCCTGGATTTTCAGGAGGAGTCCAGTAGCCACGAATGCAACCAGAGGCTGGTAGTCCTCTTTGGAGTTGGGAAGCAGCGGGACGATGCCCGGCATGCCATCAAGAGGATCACCAAAGACATCCTGAAGGTGTTGAACAGGAAGAGCACAGCCGAAACAGGTCTGTGGGAGTCCTGACCCCAAAGGAGTGCCTACTGGGCTGACTGGGAGGGCCGTGGGGGAGTTCTAGAGGAGGCCAGAGCTGAAAATGGTCAGAGGCACCCATTCCCTGCCCCGCACAGTGCTTCCAGGGAGGGAGCAGAGATCTGGGAAGAGCGCACCTGGAGGGCTTTTCAAACGAGGCCTATTGAGTCACAGGCTGTGCTGTGCCTGGCCTTCTTTTTCAGGAGGGGAGGAAGGGCAGAAGAGGAAAAGGAACAAGCCGGAGGCCTTCCCGACAGCCGAGGACATCTTTGCCAAGTTCCAGCACCTTTCTCATTTCGACCAGCACCTTGTTACCTCTCAGGTGAGCACTTCGAAGGTGGAGGCAACTTGGAGGCCTTCTTTATGAGTGGACCCCTTGGCAGTTTGCCGAGAGAGTGTGACTTCCATCAGTGTGGGCCAAACTGGGGTGATTGCGCAAGGAAAGCTTCTTATTTATGGCTCTGTTCTTCCCAGGTATCGCGCAACGTTTTGGAGCAGATCACCAGCTTTGCCTTAGGGATGTCCTACCACCTGCCTCTGGTGCAGCACGTCCAGTTCATCTTTGACCTGATGGAATATTCGCTCAACATCAGCGGGCTCATCGACTTCGCCATCCAGGTGATCCCCTGAGGGTCTCCGGACTGTGCTTGGTTTTGGGTTGGGTGGCCATAAAAGGTTTTCTAGGCATAATCTATGCCTGGTTTGGGGTTGGATGGCCATAAAGGGTTTCCAGGCCTCACTTGTGTTTGGTTTGGGGTTGGGTGGCCATAAAGGGTTTCCAGGCACAGGCCTAATCTGTGCTTGGTTTGTGGGTGGGTGGCCACAAAGGGCTTCCAGGCATAATCGGTGCATGGTTTGGGGTTGGGTGGCCATAAATGGTATCCAGGCCTAACTTGTGTCTGGTTTGGGGTTGGGTGGCCATAAAGGATTTCCAGGCACAGGCCTAATCTGTGCTTGGTTTGTGGGTGGGTGGCCACAAAGGGCTTCCAGGCATAATCGGTGCATGGTTTGGGGTTGGGTGGCCATAAATGGTATCCAGGCCTAACTTGTGTCTGGTTTGGGGTTGGGTGGCCATAAAGGATTTCCAGGAACAGGCATAATCTGTGCCTGGTTTGAGGTTGGGTGGCCATAAAGGGTTTCCAGGCCTAATCTGTGCCTGGTTTGGTTATTCGGTGGTCTTAAAGGGCTTCCAGGCCTAATTTGTCCCTGGTTTGGGGTTGGGTAACCATAAAGGGCTTCCAGGCCAAATCTGTACTTGCTTTGGGGTTGGGTAACCATAAAGGGCTTCCAGGCCTAATCTCTGCTTGCTTTGGGATTGGGTGGCCATAAAGAGTTTCCAGGCCTAATCTATGTCTGGTTTGGGGTTGGGTGCCCATAAAGGGCTTCCAGGCATAACCTGACGATATGACGAATTTTCTGACGATATTCCGGCCACCAGGGGAGCTGTCACTTCACCGTTCATTTGTGACACTGATGAAGTACTTCCTCATTCTTTGCATGCTTGCTGGAGAATTCTATGACTGCGTAAATTAGTTAAATTAGCCTCCCCACATAAGTGGTACCTAAATTTCGTACTTGACAGATGCAACTTTCTTTGGGCTGCTAAGGTCGACAACAAACTACACAATTTGGTCGGAAGCTCACTCTGACCTGGGCTGGCTTCGAACTCATGACCTTTCGGTCAGTAGTGATCTTAATACAGCTGAGCCACAGTCCCGATTGCCTTTCATTAATTTTGTCTTGTAAAACTATTGCAGCAGCATCCCCAAGAACTCTGAGCTTGGTGTGTCTATATGTGTGATGTTATCTATGTGTCACGACTCCCTCTCAACTCACATTTATTTTATCTGATGCTGGAATCAGTTGCTGAATGAGCTGAGCGTGGTAGAAGCCGAGCTGCTGCTGAAGTCCTCCGATCTGGTGGGCAGCTACACCACCAGCCTGTGCCTCTGCATCGTGGCCGTCCTGCGGCACTATCATTCCTGCCTTATCCTCAACCAGGACCAGATGGCCCAAGTCTTCGAAGGGTAAGGCCTAGGCCCTCTTTGGCTTGGACTAAGGGAAGATAGCACCATTGGTATTTCCCACCGTAGAATCAAAGAGTTATAGACTCTATGAGAGACCACATGGGCCATTTAGTATAAACCTCTGCCATGCAGGAAAAGCACAATTAAAGCACCCTCAACAGATTGCCATCCTGTTGGGTGAGTGGGCTTATTAACAAAAGACTCTCCTGATAAATGTACAGCAGAGTAACTTATTAGCAGCAGTGTGACCCAGCACCAGTAGCCCAAAGTGATAAAAACAACAAAAACACACAGACCAATGTTATATTTTCCATTGGAGGCTTTTCTTTATAGCAAAATAATATGGGTGCACTATTTACAAAAACAAGGTTTCCACAACACAAATAAAGTTCTTTATACTTCCTTCTTTGCTTCCACGCTGGGCTTCTTTCTCATGCGGATAAACAGCTTCGCTCTCACAGAGCCTCTTCTCACACTAAACTTACACAGGAGCTTCACACAGGGGCTTTATATACACAGCATCCTTCACACATGATGGCCTTTCACCTGGGGCTTCTCTCACCAAAGCTTCTGACACCAGGTCTACTCGTACCGAGACCTTCTCATACTGAGGTCTACTAACACTGAGGCCTTCTCACGCTGAGGGCTCTCTCAGACTCACACCTACCTCAGACCAAGGATTCTCACACTGAGGGCTCTCTCACACTTAGGCGAACTTATACAGGAGCTTCACACAGTAGCTTTTTACACACAGCAGCCTTTACACACGATGGCCTTCAACCTGGGGTTTCTCTCACTGAAGCTTCTCACACACCGCCTACCTCACACTGATGTCTATCTTACACTGAGGCCATCTCACACTGAGGCCTTTCATACACTGAGGCTAACTAACACTGAGACCTTTCCCCACTGAGGCCTCTCTCAGACTGAGGCCTTTCATACACTGAGTTGAACTTAGTTTTATTGTGCTACGGTGTATTGTTTTTACTGTTTATTGTTATTGCTTAATGTTTTGATTTGCTTTATGGTTTATGTGTATTGTTGTATTGTTGTTTTATCGAGGCCTTGGCCTTTGTAAGCCGCATCGAGTCCTTCAAGAGATGCTAGCGGGGTACAAATAAAGATAATAATAATAATAATAATAATAATAATAATAACAGTGAGGCCTTTCCCCAACTGAGGCCTCTCTCAGACTGACAACTCTCATACGCTGAGGCGAACTAACGCTGAGGCCTACTAACACACTGAGGCTCTTCTCCCACAGAGACCTCTCTCAGACTGAGAGCTACTAAGCTACAGACACACCTGCTTATATCGAACTGCAGCTTTTGCTGAGTCATTGCTTGACTCACATTTTTGTAATTAAAAATACCTAGTTAATTTTTAATATCTCTGACATATACAGCCTCTGTTGAAAAGCCTCCAAAGAAGGGGCTTCCACCAGATTCCGAGGTAGAGAGTTCCACTGTTGAACAGATCATCTTAATGGTCAGGAAGTTCCTCGTTTTCAGGTGAAATCTCCTTCCCTGTCACTTGAACCTGTCTCCATTGAGTCCTAGTCTCCAGGGCAGCAGAAAATAAACACCTGCTCCCTCTTTCTTATAGCATCCTTTCACATATGTATACATGGCTCTCTTATCTCTGCTTGTTCTTCTCTTCTGGCAGCTGAACAGACCAAGCTCTTTAAGCTGCTCCTCAGAGGAATTAATGGTCTCCAAGCCTTTGATGATTTTAGTCTCCCTCCTTTGGATACCTTCCAGCTTAGAGTCAATATTTCTCTTAATATCTCTCATTGGGATGGTCGGGAGTTGGATCTTTGCAGCTACTCAGACAGAATCCTTGTTAGGTCCCTAATCCACCAAATAACCTGTATCTAGAACAGGGGTCCTCAAACTAAGACCCGAGGGACGGATACGGCCCTCCAAGGTCATTTACCCAGCGCTCGCTCAGGGTCAACCTGTCTGAAACTATTTGAAAGCACACAACAACAACAACAATAATCGTATCTCATCAGCCAAAAGCAGGCCCACACTTCCCATTAAAATACTGATAAGTTTATATTTGTTGAAATTATTCCTCATTTTAATTATTGTGTTATTTTAAACAAATAAGATATGAGCAATGTGAATAGGAATTCATTCATTTTTTTTCAAATTATAATCTGGTCCTCCAACAGTTTGAGGGACTGTGACGTGGCCCTCTCTTTAAAAAGTTTGAAGACCCTTGATCTAGAAGCTCCCTGAACCTGAGGGGACAGCATTCATTTTCTGTGTCCCTTGGAGACACAGCGCTCTGGGGATTTTACCATCGAAGCTTCTGTGGTCAGACCTGCCCACCAGATACTTTGGTCATGCTCCCCTCCCCATTGCCCCTTCTCCTCCCCTGCCTTTCCTTCCAGGTTGTGTGGGGTGGTGAAGCATGGCATGAATCGCTCCGATGGCTCTTCCGCTGAACGCTGCATCCTGGCCTACCTCTACGACCTGTACACATCCTGCAGCCACCTCAAGAGCAAATTCGGAGAGCTCTTCAGGTAAGGTGCCTTCTGGGTGGGGGCCTTGCGGGCCTCTTCTGGCATGCGAGTGCAGAGCAGTAAACCTCTTTTGGCTCAAAGGCTGAATTCAGTTTCAAAATAATTGCTTGAGGGCTGCCTTCTAGGGGTGCATCAGGTCAAACATAAAAGGGTTGGGTCAGAAATACTGAGCTACCTTAGCTTTTAAAGCCAGTGTAAAAAAGGTAAATAATAATAATAATAATAATAATAATAATAATGATGATGATGTATTGTCGAAGGCTTTCATGGCTGGAATCACTGGGTTGTTGTAGGTTTTCCGAGCTATATGGCCATGTTCTAGAGGCATTTTCTCCTGACGTTTTGCCTGCATCTATGGCAAGCATCCTCAGAGGCAAACATCATCAGAAGCTCTTCTGCCTTCTATAGTATAGCAAAAGACTCAGATGTGCTTATGGTCAAGCCAGGCCAGCTCAGACAAGCCATCACCTCACTACCTCTGAGGATGCTTGCCGTAGATGCAGGCAAAACGTCAGGAGAAAATGCCTCTAGAACATGGCCATATAGCCCAGAAAACCTACAACAACCCAATAATAATAATTAAAAAAAACTTCATTTATACCCTGCCACCATCTCCCCTTGACATTAAGTCTAGTCGTATTCGACTCTGGGGGTGGTGCTCACCTCTATTTCTAAGACAAAGAACCAGCATTGTTCGTAGACACCTCCAAGGTCATGTGGCCAGCATGACTGCATGGAGCACCATTACCTTCCAGCCAGAGCGGTACCTATATGCATGTTTTTGAACTGCTAGATTGGCAGAAGCTGGGGCTAAGAACGGGACCTCTCCCCGCTCTCCGAATTCAAACCACTTACCTTTTGGTCAGCAAATTCAGAACCTCAGCGGTTTAATCCACTGCACCACCATGAGCAGTATAGTCGGGTTTAATATGGATAATATGTCCTCTTTAGGAATCTGTAGGACCTTTGACATGACTTTATGGTCAACTTCCCACATATAGTTGTGCTGTAGGACCTACACAAATGCTTTTCTAGGCATTTGTAGGTCCTCCATCATGATCGTGTGGTCAGTTGTCCATAGAGTTCTATTGGAGGACGTGGAGGTCACCTTAACCGCAGCAAATGTGACGGTTTCTATTTATTTAAGAATTAATGCGACAGCCTTTTGGCTAAAAGGACTCCCAGAATGGCTTATAAATAATTCATCTTAATATTCCTACTATACGTAGGACTCAAACATAAGAAAAGGGTAGTGGCAGCTGGGGAGGAGCTGAAGGAGCCAGACTGTGGCTTGAGGTTCCTCATCTGTGATGATGATGTAGATGACGCTTTGCTTCCAAGGAAGAGGCCCCAGTGAGAGCAGCAGGGTCTGTAAGGGATATCCACACTAGACACTGTCTTGGGGTCTCCCTGTTGTTGGGTGGAAGGGGCCCCGGTCCAGGAAGAGTGTTTTAGGAGGCCTCCTGCCCCGTTGGCCAATGCCTTCCTGCCCCACCAGCGACTTCTGCTCCAAGGTGAAGAATACCATCTACTGCAACGTGGAGCCCTCCGACTCCAACATGCTCTGGGAGCCCCTCTTCATGATCGACACCATTGAGAACCCCTCAGCCCACAACTTCACCTACACCAACCTGGGCAAGAGCCTCACCGACAACCCAGCCAACCGCTACAGCTTCGTGTGTAATGCCCTGATGCACGTCTGCGTGGGGCACCACGACCCAGACCGGTGAGCACAGGATGGATATGGGCAGGGGCTGTGCCTGTGGGGATGCCCAGCTGTAACCATAAAGAGCAGATTAAACAAGATTTACTGCATTGACTCTAATCTAATTCACACCTCGGTTTGCAAAACCCTGAAACCAAAAAAAGGATTTGCTGCCAAGTGTCATGCGCAGCGGCAAAAAGAGCACTCTTCATAATTTAGCCCCAAAAGGTCCGCATTACAGTTGCTGCCTGCTTAGCATTCCTTCTTTAAAAACAAGTCTAATAATAATAATAATAATAATAATAATAATAATACTTTATTTATACCTTGCCACCATCTCCCCAAGGGGACTCGGGGAGGCTTACATGAGGCCAAGCCCAGCAATACAACAATGCAGATGTACAACATAAGAATACAATAAAATAAAATAAAATACAAGAAACATTATAAATATAAAATCACAATATTTGCACACAGAGAATTGATCATAATGGGCAGGGCCGGTTGTAAGGATTAAAAGTTTAAAAACACTGGGTGAGAGAGCAATATAATGTATCTGGACAGGTAGCAACAATAAGGCACACCTTTTGTGACCAAATTACATTTGGCAGCAAATCCTTTTTTTTTTTTTGGTTTCAGGCTTTTGAAAATTGTGGTGTGCATTACATTCAATGGTGCATTAGACTCAAGTAAATACAGATAATTTTTAAAGTATTGATGTCAACAATATAGTTATTTATATTTGATTATATATTGATATTTTATCATTCAATGGGTCCATTGTGTCTTGCAATGGACATCCTAAATGCATCCGTCTGACTGACGATTATAACGAGGACTCATTTTTTGGGGTAGGACTTGTACTGTGTGCTGTTGTATTTCAGCCCATGATTGTGCCTGCTTCTAATGTCAATGAGGAAGTGGATCATGGGATTTCTGGGCCTACTGAGCTTGCATGAGATTTTAAATCCTGAAATTGAGCGCTCTGTTTCTCTGCCATTAGTGAAAGCGAAGGCCATATTCCAGAGAGGGGCCCAGAGAAGTCTTTCTCTAGGGAAGCTAGTTCAGAAGATGAAATACCAGGTGGAGAGGTTAATGAGCTGAGAGATAGGAGGCTTAGTTTTCGCAAACTCCGAGCTGCTTCACTGACTTGGCGAAGGTCACAGCGCTTGTTAGAGAGAAAAAAGTTATCAGATAGTCATGGAAGACAGAATGCTTTCATGACTTTGTTAGACAAACTAGAGGGATCAACGTTGGTCAACGTTGGTGATTGAGGATACATCTCTCAAGTCAAGCCTACTAAGGGATTTCTAATTCCATGTTTCCTTTTGCTCTTGTTCCATGCTTCAAGGTTTAAAGGATTGTTCCTGTATCTCGTGTATTGGATTTATGCTACCTTGTGTATCCTGGTTCCTTTGTATTCCTGGTTTTTGATGCTACTCTTGTACCTTGAATCTTGTGGAATATTTCATACCTTTTGAATTTGACATTTTTACAGGGTGAGGCAGCATAACTTCCTTTTTTCAAAACTTAATAAAACCCATTGTATGAATCAGAATTTTTTTTATTATAATCTGTTATAACATTCCATTACTTAAAGTCTTAGGGTCCTTGGACGGTTCACATAAACACGGGATTTCAAAAAACCCCATAGAAAAAAAAATCACAAGGGGCCAAATCTGGAGAGCAGGCCGGCCACTCCAAATCCGCTCGAAAAGTAGGCCTCAATGGCAAAAGCACGCTCCTCACTCTTCCAACGCATGATGGCAACTGAACTGTGTCAGGACAAAACTACAAGAGAGGAGATTCCATCTGAACATGAGGAAGAACTTCCTGACTTTGAGAGCCGTTCAGCAGTGGAACTCTCTGCCCTGGAGTGTGGTGGAGGCTCCTTCTTTGGAAGCTTTTAAACAGGGGCTGAATGGCCATCTGTCAGGGGTGATTTGAGTGCAATGTTCCTGCTTCTTGGCAGGGGGTTGGACTGGATGGCCCATGAGGTCTCTTCCAACTCTATGATTCTATGAAAACTTTATACTCCCGCCTCTTGAACGAGACCACTAGCGCTCCGCTATGTCTTCAACTGACTGAATTGCGCACATTTTAAAAAAAGTTATGCTGCTTCACCCTGTACTATTTTTGCTGAACCGCTTTTTATATATATCTTATATATCTTCAATAAACTGCTTTGTTGATGTAACTTGGACTGGAGTGTGGTGGTTAAGTTCAGAGGTGTTTCCTGTCCTGGAATACAACATGAGCCTCCTGAAAAAAATCGTGCTAGGGCTTATTTTCCGGTGAGGTCTTATTTAGGGAAAGAAGCGTCGCAGCTGATGGTTATTTGAAGTGTCCTTGTGTAACAGTCGATATTTTGAGGTGTTCCAACCAATGACTTACCTTTCTTTCTCTCTCTATGTGCTATTTCTTTCTCAGGGTCAACGACATTGCGATCCTTTGTGCTGAACTCACTGGTTACTGCAAGTTGCTGAGCGCAGAGTGGCTGGGCGTCCTGAAAGCCCTATGCTGCTCCTCCAACAATGGGACATGCGGCTTCAACGACCTCCTCTGCAATGTGGACGTAAGGACAGGGCCGGGATGGACATTCGAGGGCACTGACTCAAAGGAGGGAGGGTGGGATCAGCATTTTGTGTGGACTCAGAGGGAAAGAAATGCGCATGTCAAGTAGTCTGAGAGAAAGAGAAAGAAGGAAGCAGAGTGTCATCAGAAGGGCAGACCAGGGTTGTGTTGGGAAACTTCGAAAAAGGAGAAAGCGTTTGAAAAGTTAACCAGAAACAGCAGCTGCAGTTTAGCAGATGCTCTGGAATGAGGCCTTGACTAGTTGTGGACACAGACTGCTCAGTTTCAGGACTTAAAATCCCAGAATCCCCATTAACAGCAATATCAGAGACCACCATGGGCAGAACTACAACACAAGGAGACTTGCCAGGTGGCACATGGCTAGATTAGTCTCCTTGTGGAGAGAAAAGCAGGGTAATAATTATAATTATAATTATAATTCATAAAGGTAAAGGTTGTCCCCTGACATTAAGTCCAGTCATGTCTGACTCTGGGGTGTGGTGCTCATCTCCATTTCTAAGCTGAAGAGCCAGCGTTGTCCATAGACACCTCCAAGGTCATGTGGCCAGCATGACCGCATGGAGCGCCGTTACCTTTCCATCAGAGTGGTACCTATTGATTTACTCACATTTGCATGTTTTCGAACTGCTAGGTTGGCAGAAGCTAGGGCTGACAGCGGAATCTCACGCTGCTTCCTGGAATCGAACCTGCGACCTTTTGGTCAACAAGCTCAGCAGCTCAGTGCTTCAACCCACTGCGCCACCAGGGCCCCCTATAATAATTCATAAAAATTCTAATAACAGACATTTGCAGCGTGATACGTTTGCTTAGAATCACAGAATCTTAGAGCTGAACGGGACCCCAGGGACCATCTAGTCCAACTCCATTCATTCTGCCAGGCAGGAAAAGCACAGTCAAAGCACTTCTAACAGATAGCTATCCAGCCTCTGCTTAAAAGCCTCTAAAGGCCCATGTCTGCCCAGGGATCCGTCCATGGACCGGGCTGTGGTGCAGCTAGTTAGTAGCCAGCTGCATTAAATCACTACTGATTGAGAGGTCATGAATTTGAAGCCAGCCCAGTCTAGCTTGCTGTTGACCTATGCAGCCTGAAAGACAGTTGCATCTGTCAAGTAGGAAATTTAGGTACCGCTTTATGCAGAGAGGCTAATTTAACTAATTTACGACACCATAAAACCTTCTGGAAGCTTACGTAAGAATGAGGAAGTATTCCATCAAAGGACTCGGTGTCACAAGTGGACTGTGAAGTGACAGCTCCCCTGTGGCTGGAATTGGGTATACCCTCATGAAGCTGGAAAAGCTGGAATGTTTGTTTATTTATTTCCTTCTCAACCCCCGAAGGACGGCTTACATTTGGCAGCAATTCGATGCCAAATGTACAGGGCATGTAAGGCATATCTGTTTCGACAGGCCTTTGATTTTTGATATTGCTGTTTTTAAATTGTTTTAAATTGTGTTAGATTTTAGCCTGTTCTTGTAAGCCGCTCCGAGCCCCAGGGGAGTGGTGCCATATAAGTTTGAATAATAAATAAATTAAATAAATTACATATAACACAGCAATATAATAACAATTAAAACAATCAGTAAAACAGTAAAAACAGTATTAATAGCTGTAACATCATTCCAGTCAATTACATATCCAATTCCATGTCCAAAGTGCTATCTATGTCTGTTGTCCAAAAACCTGGTCCCAGAACCACGACTTCAATTTAAATTGCCTCTGTGCCTGTCTATATGTTGTATGTCTAGGGCATTGAATGTTTGCCATATATGTGTGCATTGTAATCCGCCCTGAGTCCCCTGCGAGGTGAGAAGAGCGGAATATAAATACTGTAAATAAATAAATAAGGAGCCTCCATTGAACTTTGAGGCAGACAGTTCCCCTGTTGAACAGCTCTTTTTATGGTTAGGAGGTTCTTCTTCCTAATTTTCAGGTGGGATCTCCTTTCCTGCCATTTGTACCCATGGCTCCATTGAGCCCTAGTCTCCAAGGCAGCAGAAAGGAAGCCTGCTCCCTCCTTCTTATGACAGCCTTTCAGATATTTAATCATGGCTCCTCTCGACCTTCTGTTCTGGAGGCTAAACATACTCAGTTCTTTATGCATGAAGAATGTTCTCTTCCCTGAGAAAGGTTGAGCCTCGTCCAAGGATTTCCTGGCACCCTTTTGCCTTGATTTCCTGCCTTTGCCTCTCTGGGTTTGGATTTAGAGAACGCCTGCACTGGCCACAGGTCCTTCTCTTCCCTGTCAGTCATGCAGTGCAGGCCCCAGCTTTAGGGTGATCGATGCGCCTGTTTGGAAGGACTCACATGACGGATGCTGATAAAGATTGCAGCTGGCCAAATTGGGAAAAGGATGTATTGTCGAAGGCTTTCATGGCTGGAATCACTAGGTTCTTGTGGGTTTTTTCGAGCTATAGAGCCATGTTCTAGAGGCATTTCTCCTGACGTTTCGCCTGCATCTATGGCAAGCATAGATGCAGGCGAAACGTCAGGAGAAATGCCTCTAGAACATGGCTCTATAGCCCGAAAAAACCCACAAGAACCTTGGGAAAAGGATCTCTGCTTTGGCTTTGTTTTCCCACCCTGAATTTCAATCACTGTGCAGTGAGGATGGCTTTAGAAACAAAATATGCTCTATTTCTCATTGTGGTCCCTGTGAATCGCACATATGGTAATTTCTGCGCCTTGGCCTTTTTGTGGCCATTTTAGCGGCCTTTCGCCTTGGCCTTTTCACAGCCATTCTGGCCGTTTTTCACCTTGGCCTTTTAGGGTTTTCCTTTTGCGGCGCTGCCGCTTAACTCTCGGAAGGCACAAAAGTTAAGTTATTGTCCCCATAGGGAAAAGAAGATGCCGGCTAGCGCTTCAAGGGGCCTGACGGCAAAAGGGCTCTTTGGTAGAGCATGGCTTCGAGCCTAGACTCGCAATTCTGCCTCCTTAGAAGAGTAAACGCCTTACACACAGAACAAGACTGCGTTAGATGCCCCTCTCCAAGACATAAAAAATAAATAATAAGAATCAAGGAACTACTTCAACCAGAGAAATCAGCCATAGCAGAGCACCTGATGAACCAACCTGGACACAACATTTTATTTGATAACGCAGAAATGCTGGACCACTCTCACAACCACCGTGTCACACTACACAGAGAAGCCATTGAAATACACAGGCATGTGGGCAATTTCAACAGAAAGGAAGAAACCATGAAAATGAACAAAATCTGGCTACCAGTATTAAAAAAAACTCTAAAATTGCAACAGCACAACAGAGAGGAAGCAGGCAGGAACATCTAATTACCTCTCAACAAAAGTTTGCCCCAGGCACTGCCAGGCCATTGTATGCTACTCAAGGTGGTCAGTTGAAACATTCACACCTAGCTCCAGCAGACAAGAGTCCTTTGTCTCACCCTGGTCATTCCACAGATATATAAACCCCTTTTCCTAGTTCCAACAGACCTCACTACCTCTGAGGATGCTTGCCATAGATGCAGGCAAAACGTCAGGAGAGAATGCCTCTAGACCATGGCCATATAGCCCGAAAAACCTACAACAACCCAGTGATTCCGGCCATGAAAGCCTTCGACAATACATTAGATACTCAGGCAGTCCGCAGTCAGGTACAAAAGAAGGCAGTCCAATAAAAGCTAGTCAGGAACGAAGGTTCAAGAACTGCTGCTAAAGCAGTGGATTAAGAGAACTGGAGGCAGTAGCCCCTCCCACTGGCTATATATACTAATAAGGGGAGAGTGGGTGGGGCTATCCGCCAAAAATGTTTGATAAGATCTCTAGAAGGTTCCAAAGCTGTGTGCGCAGCCGCAGAAATTACCATATGTGCGAATTCACAGGTGACCACTCGGGAAACTACGGTTACAGGTAAGCAACCTATATTTTACTCGAATCTTATGCTCACAATATCAAAGATCAAAGGCCTGTCGAAACAGATATGTCTTACAAGCCCTGCGGAAAGCTGATAAGTCCCGCAAGGCACGGACTTCAGGTGGCAGAGTATTCCAGAGTGATGGTGCCACTGCTGTAAAGGCTCTGCGTCTGGTTGCTGTTAGACGCAAGGTCTTGACACTGGGAATTTCCAATAGATCTTGGTCCTCAGAACGGAGGGATCTCTTGGGTTGGTAGGGGGTGAGGCAGTCCCTCAGGTACATCGGCCCCAGACCATGCAAGGCCTTAAAGGTGAGTACCATCCCTTTGAAAGTGATCCGGTGCTCAATTGGTAACCAATGCAGCTGCAGTAAGATTGGTGTCATGTGGCATCTCATTGGAATTCCTGCAAGAAGCCGAGCAGCTGCATTTTGTACCAACTTGAGCTTCCAGATCACCGACAGAGGAAGACCAATGTAGAGGGCGTTACAGTAGTCCAGTCTTGAGATGACCGTAGCCTGGATCACCGTAGCTAGGTCGTACCTGGACAGGTAGGGGGGCAGCAGTCTAGCCTGCCGCAGATAAAAAAAGGCAGTTCTGCTAACAGCGGAGACCTGGGCCTCCATTGTCAGCAGAGGGTCCAAAAGGACTCACAGACTCTTTACCAATGATGACGGGCATAGTGCCTCGCCATCCAGGGTAGGCAGCTGGATATCCCCACTGCCCGGTTGACCCAGCCATAGGATCTCTGTCTTTGCTGGATTCACCCTCAACCTGCTGGCATGCAGCCATCCAGTAACGGCCTCGAGGCACTGTAATTAAGTTACTCTTCTATACGTTTATGAGGAGGGTCTTTTGTTAATGAGCCCAACAAATTTCTCCTCTCCCTCAGGTGAGTGACTTGTCCTTCCATGACTCCCTTGCCACGTTTGTGGCCATCCTCATTGCCCGCCAGTGTCTCCTCCTCGAAGACCTCATCCGCTGTGCTGCCATCCCCTCCCTGCTCAACGCCGGTGAGTCCCTTCATGCCTGACAGGGTTATTTGTGTGGATAAAAAGGGACAGGAGGCTAACTAGGATTATTGCAGAGTAGAAACCAAACTTTGGAATACAGGCAATCCCTGGGTTATGGACAAGAGAGGATCTGTAGGTTTGTTCTCAAATTGAATGTGTTTGTAAGTTGGAATAGCCTCATTCTTAAAGTGTAACTCCATTCAAATATATGTATGTACAATGTATTGTTTAAGGTTCTCATGGCCGGAATCACTGGCTTGATGTAGGTTTTTTCAGGCTATATGGCCATGTTCTAGAGGCATTCTCTCCTGATGTTTCGCCTGCATCTATGGCAAGCTCTACCTTTGAGGATGCTTGCCATACATGCAGGCAAAATGTCAGGAGAGAATGCCTCTAGAACATGGCCATGTAGCCCGAAAAAACCTACAACAACCTATATGTATGTATGTATGTATTTATGTGTGTGTATATGTGTAGAGAGCGAGAGAGAGAGCGAGAGAGAGAGATAGCTTTGGATAGTGCAGGAAAGGGTCAATACCCAGTAACTAATGATTGCGTTGCTGTATGTGTCCCAGTTCAGAAGATTTCATCTCTCTTTTTGTCCCTGTGACAATTGGATTTAGAAAAAAATTACTTGTTGTGGAAAAAAGGATTGGAGAAAAAGGTTCAGTGGAGAGCCTTTTCCCCCATGATAATAACTCTTTCATGAGTGGATTTTCCTTCCGAGGGGTAGATTCCTCTCACTTCCTGTTGTTTCAGCCTGTTCTTAACTATGAGTCGGATGTCTGTAAGTCAGGGCTGCCTGTAGTTGCTTATTGGACCCCAAAACCACAGCAAGGCCAGCTGGGTTCTGGAAGCCGGGAGCCAAAGTATTGCTGCTTTGAGTCGGGACCAGTCTTTATCTTCATAGCTGCTTTGCAACTATTTGCAACTAGGCTTGGGCAATCCATGGTTCTAAATGGTTCTAACAAAACTTTCAAAATTTAATTATTATTTCATTATTGGTGATTTTAATGACAGAACCAATTAGGAACTGCCATTTATTATGAAATTTTGAGAGTTTTGTTAGAGTTCTGAAATTTTCGCCACCAGAACTTTAGTTTTGTAAGTACTTTAGAACCATTTAGAACCATGGATTGCCCAAGCCTATTTGCAACACCTTTATGTACCCAAAAGATGGAATGTGATCTCAATGGAGTTCCTTTTTTTTTTCCTGCAGCTTGCAGTGAGCAGGACTCTGAGCCCGGCGCCCGCCTGACTTGCCGGATCTTGCTGCACCTTTTCAAGACCCCTCAGCTGAACCCCTGCCAGCAAGACAGCAGTAAGCAGCCCCTTCCTCATTAGTCGCTCTCTCTGTCTCTTGGAGGTGGCTGTTTAGACCCTGTTCCTCATACGCAAGTGACGATCAAGCGGTTGTTCTTTGCCAGCCTTCCCCCAGCACCTTGTTAGTGCTCCTAAAGTTAATGCCTTTTTAAAAATTGGGATCTGTGTGAGGAATAGATGAGTAGGGTATTTAAAGATTGGCCAATAACATTGTTTAGTGACTAAAAATCATTAATAGAAAGAAGATCAATATTAGACAAAAAATGTTAGACAAGAAAATTATTTTTTTAACATAAGTAATTTTTTTGTCTGCTTTCTTATGATACACCGTTTGTTAAGAGTGTTGATAATATAACATGTTGTATGTTACTAGACACATTGCTTAGTGACTAAAAATCATTGATGGAAAGAAGAACAATATTAGACAAAAATGTTAGACAAGAAAATTATTATATTTTTAACGTAAGTAATTTTTTTGTCTGCTTTCTTATGATACACCGTTGGTTAAAAGTGTTGATAATATAACATGTATGTTACTAGACTGGGTGTCAGGATCACCGTATCAGCCTGGGCATCAAGAAGGGAGGTACAGGGGCACGGAGGGGGGGGGGGGAGGTCTGGGTAGAGTTAGGAAAGGTAGTGTAGATAAGACATCTGTTTTGGGAGGGAAATTGAAACTGCAGTTCAACAACTGTGGGCACCGTGTTTGGCCACTGGGGGCAGATGGGAGTTGGAGCTGATATATTCAGAAAGTTTGAGCTGGAAAACTTTAGAACTGTCTTTTTAGGATTGTGGAAAGAAGGAATAAACCACATGTCTCCAACGTTTTGTTGTTGTGAGCTTGATTTTATCTTCCAGAATCTGACATTGGGGTAGAGTCAGGGATTTTTCTCCAAAATATAATCTATAGTTTATTATTATTATTATTATTATTATTATTATTATTATAAGGTTTACAATCACCATTGTTAGAAAATAACATTCTATGGAGGAAAAAATATTTGAAGGTCTGAAGAAAATTGTAATGTAATAGTAGTAGATACTAAGCATGTTCTGATAGTTATATATATCATTAGTGTGTTCTATTTTGTCCTTTTATTGAAGAATAAAAATTATATTAGTACTACAAAGTATTCACCATGGGGAGGAGGGAGGTTGATCCCAAACTTACACTAATTCTTTTAGTGCACAAGTGGGTGCCAAATCCCAGAATCTACAGTTTATCCAAAACGAGTTGCCAAAAGCTGTAATCTGAGCTGGCAGTCGATCTTTCCTCCTTTAGTCCTTATGTACCATTCAAAACTAGGCATCCACCCATGTGTGTCCCTTGGAGAATCACTGCTTGGGCCACGCTATCTGCCCTTTTGGGGCCAAGAGCATCATCCTGGCTTTCTTTCCGGTTTCTCCACAGGCAAGCCGTTGGTGGGCATCCGCTCCTCATGCGACCGGCACTTGTTGGCCGCATCTCAGAATCGGATTGTGGACGGAGCCGTCTTTGCTGTCCTGAAGGCAGTCTTCGTTCTCGGTGTGTATTTTGGAAAGGCCAGGGAACCACAGAACAGGGTCTGATGTGTTGGGTCAGGAGGGACAACTGGCACAGCCTTGTTTAGTCCAGGAACTTGGAGCAAGTGGTGGAACTTCTGATCGAATCCTTTTTCCCAATTGTAGGTGATGCTGAACTGAAGGGCTCTGGATTTTCCCATCCGGGAGGGGTTGACGATCTCATGGAAGACGACAAGAAGCCAGCCGGCCGCATGGTCTCTATTGAGACAGCCAGCCTGGAGGTTTACGCCAAATACGTCCTGAGGAGCATCTGCCAGCAGGTCAGCGGGGCAGGCCCTCGGCCCTCGGTTCTCTATAGTCTGCCTACTCAGTGCTGGAGGAGTTTCATCTAGGATTACTCTGACTGTGGGAAGGAGGAGACTCACATGCCTGCAAGAACTTAGGGATATCCTTGCAACATCATGCACAAGATGGCTATCCCCTTCTTCTGTCCTGCATGTCGACCCTTTGGTTTCTTTCTATTGCTTGAGAAGGAATGGGAAAAACTTTGAAGGCTTGGACTCAACTGTCCTAGAATCCTTCAGCCAGCACTGGAGAAATGTGGTGTTTTGAACTACAATTCCAAGTTTTTGGGATTTGTAGTCCAGAACACTAAGATTTTTTCAACTTTATTATTTATTTATTTATTTATTTATTTATTTCACATATTTCTACCCCGCCCTTCTCAACCCCCGAGGGGGGACTCAGGGCGGCTTACAAAAGGCACAATTCGATGCCTACACAATAATACAGATACACATATATAAACAGCAATTAAAACAATTATAACAGTTCAAAACAATCAATTATACTCACAATCAATAAAAAAAATCAATCTCATGCTCAACGTTCACCAACTCAGAGTCCATAAATTCGTTCTACCTTGTCCGTTCCTATCAGTTGTCGTTGTCCTTTATTTATCTGCCAGATTACCCAAATGCATTCGGACAGATTCCTCCTGTTGTGAGGAATGTTAGTGCATTCTACCCTCCACAAATTCATATCTAAAGTAATGATATGAAGCGTACCTGTCCAAACGTATCTCCTTCTATGTCCCACCACGGAGTTTAGATCTTCTGGGGAGGCCTTGCTCTCGGCCCCACCTTTATCACAAGTGAGACTGGTGGGGACGAGGGACAGGGCCTTCTCAGTGGTGGCCCCTCGCCTGTGGAATTCACTCCCCAGGGAAATCAGGTCGTCAACATCCCTCCTCTCCTTTAGAAGGAAGCTGAAGACATGGATATGGGATCAGGCATTTGGGTAATTTGGCAGATCAAAAAGGTAATGATGACTAGAGTTGAAAAGGACTATGGTAATGCTAAGTGGATTGACGGATTTTAGAACTCGACGAACGCGGGCTATAGAGCGGTTTTAGTTGATTTTGTATTAATCGTATGTTTTTAATTGTTATTGTTATTGCATTTTATTGTAATTGTTAGCATCGAATTGTTCCGGATGTAAGCCGCCCTGAGTCCCCCCTAGGGGGTTAGAAGGGCGGGATAGAAATGCCCGAAATAAATAAATAAATAAATAAATGAGTAATGAGTGCCAAGGTCTCCTGATTTCCCCAGTTTGGGTTTGTATGGCCAGAACATCCTGGTTTGAGCTCATGCTATGATATTACACTATGTAACAAAATTTGAAAAAAAAATCTGTTTATTTTTTAAAGTGTTTTTTCTTGTTTAATTGTGCAGTACTTACTTTGAAAGGAGTTGTTCTACTCCAGAAACTTCATTTTTGTGGCTGCTGTAAACTGGGTTGAATTGGTTGAGACTCAATGAGACATTCATTGAAAAACCAGAGCAAAATGTGCTGCAGGATATCCCTCCCACAGAACCAAAGTTTTTACAGTTTAATAAACTTTTTCCATGAACTAATTAGGAAATGACATTTAAAACGAAGGAACAAAACTCCTTTTACATAGTGTTGTTATATATTTATTTACACCCACTTTGGAACTTGTATAACAACAATAATCATCGCCGTCTGTTCCCTCTTCTTGGCCAGGAGTGGGTGGGCGAGCGCTGCCTGAAGTCCCTGTGCGAAGACAGCAACGACCTGCAGGACCCGGTCTTGAGCAGCACCCAGGCCCAGCGGCTGATGCAGCTCATCTGCTATCCGCACCGGCTGCTGGACAATGAGGAAGGCGAGAACCCCCAACGGCAAAGGATCAAGCGCATCCTACAGGTCGGAACCCCTGAGATCCCGGCCATAGGTTTTTAAATCCTTGCATGTTAATGTTTATATGTGATTTATTTAACTGTACTGTTGTTATTTTTTGTTTTGTTTATTGCTTTCTTGTTTATTGATGTGTTGTTGGACTTGGCCTCATGTAAGCCGCTCCGAGTCCCTTGGGGAGATGGAGGCGGTGTATAAATAAGTATTATTATTACTAGCTGTGCCCTGCCACGCGTTGCTGTGGTCTATAGTAAGAATTTTTGAAGTAGAGGTAGCTATCTGAACTATTATGAAAGAGCGGTACCTACCTATTCCTTCCCCCCTTTTTCTTCCCCTTCCCCTTTCTCTCCTTTCTTCCTTCTCTACCTCTTTTTTTCATTCCTTCGTTTGCTCTTTGGTTTCATCCTTCCTTCTCTCTCTCTTTCCTTCCTTCCCTCTCCCTTTCGCTACTTCTTCCTTTGTCTCCTTTCTTCCCTCCCTGTTTCCTTCCTTCTTTCATTTTTTATTTCCTTTTTTCTTTCCTTCCTTCTTTACCTCTTTCCTGCCTTTCCTCCCCTTTTTCTTTCCTTTCTACTTTCTCTTCTTCCTTCCTTTGGTACCTCTTTCTTTCTTTCCTTCCTTCCTTCCTTCCTTCCTTCCCTCTTTCCTTCCTTCCCCCTTCCCCTCCTACATTCTTTCCCTTTTCCCTCCCTCCCTTTCTTCTCTCCTTCCTTCCTGTCTGTTCTCCCGCAATACTAGGGTAGAGTCGCTTCAAACTCTAATTTATGAGTCTATTTAATATAGTAATATTTTGAATTTAAACGTATTTTTGTGGGGGTTTTTTTTTCCAGTGATGGTCATGCCTTGGATTGTGAGGAGTTTTGTTGCCAAATTTGGGGTCATTTGGCCCAGTAGTTTTTTTTGTTCTTAAGGTACTCATTAAGCACAGAGCATTTTTATATATATAGATTATTATTATTATTATTATTATTATTATTATTAGTGAAGGGCACCGCCTCTCCCTATCTCTCTCTCAGGCTCAGTCCAGCAGGGTGGGACTTATGGGAGTGGTGGGGCACACAAAAGAGATGGAATGGGGTCCCTAAATTATTGCCAGAGCCACCAAGAGGGCAGGGAAAATGGTTGAGTTGTGAGTGGATATTATTTATTACTATTTAAAACTTTTATATCCCGATCTTCTCACCTCCGTAGAGGGACTCAGGCCGGCTTACAGCAAGGATTCAATGCTACTAATACAAGTTAAAACACCATACAACAATACAAGATTAAAATACATATAGCTAAAATACATATATACCAAATCGCCAAGGTAAAATCATGTTCAACTCAGTCCGCATATGTGGTCACTCCCTTTGGTCTGTAACCAGTCTCAGCCATTATTCTGGGAATGCTTTGTTCCATAACCAGGATTTCACTAGCCTCCTGAAGGACAAGAGGGAGGAGGCAGATCTAATCTTACTCGGGAGAGAGTTCCATAGCCGAGGGGCCACCACAGAGAAGGCCCTGAGTGAAGGCCCATATTAAACGCGCTTGGTGGTGAAACCGAGAGCCGGGCCTCTCCGGAAGATCTTAATGTCCTTCATGGTTCATGGGGGAGAATACGTTCAGACAGGTATATTACGCCAAAGCAACCCAGGAGGTGACAAGTGTTTGCCCTCATTGCAGAACCTGGACCAATGGACGATGCGGCAGTCTCTGCTTGAGCTGCAGCTGATGATCAAGCAGACAGCAAGCAATGTAAGTGTCTCTTGGGGTCACGTTAAAGGCCACGCTTTGCTATCCTTGGGTACTGGCTGCATTTCCGGCAGGAAAAGGGTGGAATGGGGTCTCTTTTTGGGGTCTCCTCAAACTCCTTCTCCCTCCTTCTGCAGCAAGAAATGAACTCCTTGCTGGAGAACATTGCCAAGGCCACTATCGAAGTCTTCCAACAGTCTGCTGAGACCAACTCTGCCAGCAACGGCATCGTCAACCTGGGCGGCTCCACCAGCCTTGGCCCGGCCAACACCAAGGCCAAACCCATCCTCAGGTCAGGGCCTGGACGAACAAGGGGAAAGGGCTGCTGATGGGCATCAACAGGATCTGAAAGAATAGTCTGGCCCAACTCTCTTGTCTCTGTCTCTCAGTTCCCTGGAAAGGTCAGGCGTGTGGCTGGTCGCCCCACTCATCGCCAAGCTTCCAACCTCGGTCCAGGGCTATGTCCTGAAGGCGGCTGGGGATGAGCTGGAGAAAGGGCAGCACTTGGGGTCCTCATCCCGCAAAGAGCGGGACCGCCAGAAGCAAAAGAGGTGAGGAGGGTCCCGGAATGACGGGAATGAAGAGAGGGGGGAGGTCTGAAAGCCCCTATAACAAACTAAGCCCCTATTTCTCCCATTCACTTGCAGTATGTCCCTCCTGAGCCAGCAGCCTTTCCTGTCTCTGGTGTTGACCTGCCTGAAGGGTCAAGACGAGCAGCGCGAGGGCCTCCTCACCTCCCTCTACAGCCAGGTCCAGCAGGTAAGCCAGTCTTGCATCCCCTTATGAAGAATCCCATTCATATGACTCTGGCTTTTGTGAATGTATTTCCTCATTATCCATGGATTCAGTATCCCCTTTTTTCTCCCATCTAGATTGTGACCAACTGGCGAGAAGACCAGTACCAGGACGACTGCAAAGCCAAGCAGTTGATGCATGAGGCACTCAAGCTGCGACTCAATCTGGTAAGCAGCCAGGGAGATCATGGGATTCTTGCCAGAGTTTCTCAAGCTGGAAAAATGTGCTCTGTGTAAAAGGTAAAGGTAAAGGTTTCCCCTGACATTAAATCTAGTCATGTCTAACTCTGGGGTGGTGGTGCTCATCTCCATTTCTAAGCCAAAGAGCCGGTGTTGTCCGTAGACGCCTCTTAGGTCATGTGGCCAGCATGACTGCATGGAGCACCGTTGCCTTCCAGCAGAAGCGGTATTTATTGATCTACTCACACTTGCATGTTTTGGAACTGTTCGTTTGGCAGAAGCTGGGGCTAACAGTGGGAGCACACCCCACTCCCTGGATTCAAACCGCCAATTTTTTGGTCAGCAAGTTCAGCAGCTGAGCAGTTAAACCTGCTGCACCACCAGATTAATTTACTAGATGATGCCAATTGTGCCTGATATGAAGTGTTGGGGGTAGATCGATTGATGGGGACGAGGGAGAGGGCCTTCTCTATGGTGGCTCCCCGGCTCTGTAACTCACTCCCCAATGATATCAGACAAGCCCCCACATTGGCAGTCTTTAGGAGGAGCCTGAAAACGTAGCTGTTCCAGTGTGCCTTCCCTGAATAAGGAAATAAGTCCCAGCAAAATGTCCTCAGAAGCACTTTAACTACTTGTTGGGTTGCTCTCCCTACATTTCTTTTAAAACCCTCCTACCAGATACATCCTACCTCTGTTCATGCCCAGCGTTTATTTATTTTTTAAATTTTAAATTATTAGATTTGGCCAGGCCATAAGTTTTTAAAATCCTTTTGTGTTATTGTTTATATGTGATTTCTATTAATTGTATTGTTTTTGCTTATTGCTTTTTGTTTTATTGATGTGTTGTCGGGCTTGGCCTCATGTAAGCCGCTCTGAGTCCCTTGGGGAGATGGTGGCGGGGTATAAATAAAGTTATTATTATTATTATTATTATTATTATTGTTATTGTTATTATATGGCTGAGGGGAGATATTTCTTCCACTTGCAAAAGAGAGTCCATGGGGCTTCCCTGTTCTTCTGGGACCTCTTTGGCCCAAGGACCTTAATCAGCTTTGGAAAATCTCTTGCAGAAAAAGGGGGCACATTCCTGTCATGGGCAGGGAGGGAAGCAGAAACGGTGAAGATCAAAAGTACTAGTCTGTTTTGGCTGAAAACTTTGGGGTAGACAAGTTTCACCGGTTTAGAATTGTTTTGCTGTAAGCTGGAGGAAGAAACATTTGGTTCAGAAGCTGAGAAACTACCATTTCATGGGGAAGTGGTGTGGCACTGTATGGATATGGCCCCCTGCAGCAACTTGCCACAAGCCTCAGCTTTGCATAAAACAGGACAGACAGTTCTAGTCCTCTCCCTTTCTATGAACTGGCACGGGCTTTGGGATTGGCAGGGGAGGTCCTTCTCTCAGTCCCACCACCATCTAGAGCATGGTTGGTGGGAACGAGAGAGAGGGCCTTCTCTGTGGTGGCGCCCCAGTTCTCAAATACCCTCCCAAAAGAGATTAGGTTAGCCCCCATCCTTGTATCTTTCCGATCCAGCCTAAAAACATGGATTTTAAAGCAGGCTTTTGACCTCAAATGGTCCCATATGAGGTTGACACTCTGGCACTTTCGTTGTGAATTGATGGCAGCTAGTTTTATCTACAGATGGTCTGAATTTTTTAAATTGTACTATTTTATTTTATATTATATGGGTTGATAGTGGTCATTTTTATAATTTCTATGTGATATTGTTTTATACTCATGTACCGTTTATGTTATATGCTGCACCTTGGGGTGCCTTTATAAGCTGCTCTGAGTCCCCTTGGGGAGATGGTGGCAGGATATACATAAAGTTTATTATTATTTTTATGTGGGTTGCACTGTCCCAATGGGGCCAAGCCACTTGGCTTTTGCACCTAGAGGAATCCAGCCTCCCTTTTGGGTTTCTGGCCAGGACCATGTGATCCTGGAGCCAATGGATTTCCTTTGGGGCCAACTGCCTCCTCTTCTTCCTCCTGAAAGGTGGGCGGCATGTTTGACACTGTCCAGCGCAGCACCCAGCAGACCACTGAGTGGGCCGTTCTCCTCCTGGACATAATCAGTAGTGGCACCGTGGACATGCAGTCCAACAAGTGAGTCTTCCTTCACTCCTGCCTTCCTTCTCTTCTTCCTTCCTTCCTTCCTTCCTTCCTTCCTTCCTTCCTTCCTTCCTTCTTTCTCTCCTCCCTTCCTTCGTTCCTTCTCTCCATTGTTCCTTCCTTCCTTCCTTCACTTCCTTCTCTCCTTCCTTCCTTCCTTCCTTCCTTCCTTCCTTCCTTCCTTCTTTCTCTCCTCCCTTCCTTCGTTCGTTCTCTCCTTCCTTCCTTTGTTCCTTCTCTCCTTTGTTCCTTCCTTCACTTCCTTCTCTCCTTCCTTCTCTCCTCCCTTCTTTCCTTCTCTTCTTCCTTCCTTCTCTCCTTCCTTCCCTCCCTCCCTCCTTCCTTCCTTCCTTCCTTCCTTCTCTCCTTCCTTCCTTCCTTCCTTCTCTCCTTCCTTCCTTCCTTCCTTCTCTCCTTCCTTCTCTCCTCCCTCCCTCCCTCCCTTCTCTCCTCCCTTCCCTTCCCGGGGATGCTGTGACGCCTTGCCTTTTTCCTTCCCTCTGATCCTCCAGCGAGCTCTTCACCACCGTCTTGGATATGCTGAGTGTCCTCATCAATGGGACGTTGGCGGCGGACATGTCCAGCATCTCCCAAGGCAGCATGGAGGAGAACAAGAGGGCCTACATGAACCTGGTCAAGAAGCTCCGGGTAAGTGAGAAAGGAACTGAGGCCCCGGCCCATCACTTCTCCCAGCACAGTACAACACAATACAATACAATACAGAATGCAAAAACAAAACTTACATCAGAAAATAATTAAACTAGCAACGCAAAAAAAAAAAAAAAGCAAATTAACACAATATAAAAGTCAAACTGGAAGGGCAGGCCAGACGGACAAGACAAAATGATAATATGATTAAAAAAAACCCTGGGTGAGTTAGGAATATAAAATGTGTAAGTAAGGAACGGTGGAGAGTGGATCAGGCGGAGTTCAGCTCAGGCTGAGGCCTTCCTTCCTGATGGTGTTCTCATTTCTCCATCCTCTGCAGAAGGAGCTGGGCGACCGGCAGTCGGAGAGCCTGGAGAAGGTGCGGCAGCTGCTCCCACTGCCCAAACAGACCCGGGACGTCATCACCTGCGAGCCTCAGGGCTCCCTGATCGACACCAAAGGCAACAAGATCGCCGGGTTTGATTCCATCTTCAAAAAGGAGGCAAGTTCTTTCCCTTGTCCTGTGTTTTGCCTTTTCTCACAGCAGCAGTGGACTCTCTGCCTTTGCATGTGGCTCCTACTGTGGACCCATATCTGAGGCCGAGGGCAAGGTGATGTCTTAAAATTCTGTGAGAAGATGTTGATTCAGGACTTTTTTCTTCTCTTTCCTTGCTGCCCCCAAAATTGTGAGCTGGTGGTTCTCAAACTGGTTTCCCCCCATGTTTCGGACTTCAATTCCCAGAAGCCCCAACCAACATGGAATTCCTGAGGTCCAAAACCCTTGGGTCAGACCTGTGCAACCTATCAGTCTAGAAATGCTTTGGGTAATTAGGCGGAAATTACAATTGACAGTGTTGACAATGGCTTGGAAATGGATTATGGATAAGTTTAATGGAGTAATCAATATAGCATACGGCTAGATAATGGCCACCAGACTGTCAGTATATTGTTTTAATGTTTTTATGCTTTTAACTATTGTAATTATTGGTATTTTGCATTTTATTGTTGCCAATTGGAAGCCGCCCTGAGTCCCCCCAGGAGTTGAGAAGGGCGGGGCAAAAGTGTTCGAAAATAAACAAACAAATAAAATGCATTGTAGGGGATCATAAAGCCTCAAATAAATATAAACAGATCTTCAAAAGGGAGGTACATATAATGCTTCTGACAGGGCAATTTATTGACATTTATGACCAGTAGATCCATGTTACTGTCATATGATAACGTTCCACTTAGTAATTCCAAGTATTGTCAATATGCACAACCGGGATGAACGTATATTGGCAGATCTCAAATGTTGTACTTGGTTGTATCCACGTTGCCAGAACAGTAACTAGTGAAGTCATATGGGTTGGCACAGCAATTACAGTTTTGTTGTGCTCAAAATCCCAACCAAGAACAATCATGTATCAAAATGCATAAAGCGAGAGCAATGCGGTAAACCATGGTATTGATTCTGGAGACCCACTGCAGTCTGGGTTAGATCCTCCATGCTTATTGAATGAATTTTTCTGACTTATGTAAAGCAGACATACAGCAAATGCTTCACTTGAAACGAAGAATAAACTTTCTGTTTAAATGTTTGATAGTTCATTTTTAATAGATTATATAATTGCCGTATATACTCGAGTATAAACCGAGTTTTCAGACCTTTTTTAGGCTGAAAAAGTCCCCCTCTGCTTATACTCGAGTCAAAGTTATTTATTATTTTACTCTTTGTAAGCCGCATCGAGTCCCTTGGGAGATGCTAGCGGGGTACAAATAAAGTTTAATAATAATAATAATAATAATTTTACTCTGTTATTATTATTACTTTACTGACACAAAAGCACAGTATGTCACAGCAAACGAGATCTATATGCAGGATTTCATATCAAAAAATCACAAGTCGAACACTTCCCAAGCGTCTAGGACTGTGTGATGGGTGCCACCTTGTCGTGGTGGGGGGCTTAACTGCTCCAAGGATGCTGAGAGCTGTAATGGTGGTAGTGTAACTACCAGCAGGTTCAACCAAGTCAGAGAGGTAGCTGAGGAGTGGAACTAAGAGCACCTAACCCATTAGTACTATGGAGAAGCAAACCAAAACAATGTCTATACTGGCTCGGTCGACGCCCAGGATAAAAAGGACCGCGGTGGATGCTGCTGATTCTGGACATCCATCAACAAGTAGGCTACAGAATCAAAATACAAATAAACATTCACGGAAGCGGCAGATATATACAATGCCAGAAAACAGCACATTTATTATTATTATTATTATTACATTTATTATTTTACTCTATTATTGCTTTTACTTTATTATTATTATTACATTTATTATTTTACTCTATTGTTGCTTTTATTATTACATTTCCATTATTTTACTCTGTTATTTTATTATATTTATTATTTTACTCTCTATTATTATTGGAAGGCTAGATAAGCACATTTACATTGAAGAAGGTTAGAATAATGGTTTAAACAGAGTTGGACAATCTTATCTTAAATCACAGTCTTATGTAAATGTTCAAAACATTTAACTTATGGGTGCTTCAATTAATGTCGTTTTATTGGTATCTATTTTTATTTTGAAATGTACCAGTAGCTGCTGGATTTCCCACCCTCTGCTTATACTTGAGTCACTATGTTTTTTCAGTTTTTGGTGGTAAAATTAGGTGCCTTGGCTTATATTCGGGTTGGCTTATACTCAAGTATATGCGGTAGTTATGGGCTTTTTTGGTAAGTAATTGCCGACTGCAGGGATGAGGTTACCTATTTTTAGTTCTGCTATATGCCTGGTATCCATGGTTGGTCCCAGCTCTCTTCCAATCCTTCTTTCCTCCAAATGTCTTCCCAGGGCTTGCAGGTGTCCACCAAGCAGAAGATCTCCCCCTGGGACCTCTTTGAAGGTCTGAAGCATTCTGCCCCACTCTCCTGGGGCTGGTTTGGGACGGTGCGAGTGGACCGGAAGGTGTCCCGCTTCGAGGAGCAGCAGCGGCTACTCTTGTACCACACGCACCTGAAGCCCAAGCCCCGCAGCTACTACCTGGAGCCGTTGCCACTGCCCCCCGAGGAGGAGGAGCCCCCCACTCCGGTGGCCATGGAGCCTGAGAAGAAGGTAGCTGAGCCGGCCAAGGTGGAGAAGGCCAGCGCCAACACCGCCAGCTCTGCCGCGGAGCCCAAGAAGAAGGCCAGCAAGAACAAGAAGCGGGCTCAGCCCACCAACAAGAATGAGGTGAGTGCAGAGGGCCCTATCAAGAGGGCAGCTCCCCAAATGGAGAACGGATGCCCTGGGCTTTTAATGTTCAGAGAAAAACCTCATTTGACAAATAACACTATGTAACAAAATTTGAAAAAAATTATTCCTGGTTTGAAAGTGTTAACTTTCAATTTAATTGTGCGAACCTTACTTTGAAAGTAGTTGTTCTACTTCAGAAACTTGCTTCTTGCATGGCTGTGCGCAAGGATGACACGCAAATTCAGGAAGCATTCCATATTTTTCTTATTTTTTTTTAACTAATTAAAAAATTAATTTTATGACTGTTGTGGCATCCGATTGCTGCCAATTTGTAAGCCTCCTTGAGTCGCCTTTGGGCTGAGAAAAGCGGAATAGAAATACCGTAAATAATAATAATAATAATAATAATAATAATTATTATTATTATTAACTTTATTTATACCCGCAAAATCTCCCAAAGGACTCGATGCGGCTTACAAAGGCCAAGGCCACCAACAAACAACAATATACAAATACAACAATAAAACACATAAGCAAATAATAAAACATCAAGCAAAACAATAAAACACTAAAAACAATGACACCATGACGCATTTAAAACCTAAAGGCTGGGCCAAATGTAATGGACAAAATTTAAAAAGTGCTGGACTTGACAGGTGATATGTAGAGGTTTTTTGGAGGTAGGTGCAATGTGCAGACAATCCTAAAACTAACAAGGTGCATTTGGGACATGATGCCAGGAGTTTCCTATTCTGGAAAGGCACACTGGAACAGCCAGGTCTTCAGGCTCTTCCTAAAGATTGCCAACGTTGGGGCTTGTCTGATGTCCTTGGGGAGAGAGTTCCAGTGTCGGGGAGCCACCACAGAGAAGGCCCTGTCCCTCGTCCCCACCAAACGCGCTTGTGACGCAGGTGGGATCGTGAGCAGGGCCTCTCCAAATGATCGAAGGGAGCGTGTGGGTTCATATATGGAGATGCAGTCACGCAGGTAGGCGGGTCCCAAATTTATTTATTTACATTTATATGCCACCCTTCTCACCTGGAAGGGGACTCAGAGCAGCTTACAAGATATATATACATACAATATATTCAATGATTAGCATAGTATAATATCAGCATTTTATATTACTATATTGCACTATAACATTATATTGTAATATTATTAGTAATATTACATGTAATATAAAATATATAATTATAATATCATATTATTGGTATTATATTGTATTACATTATAATATTATAAATATTATAGGTATATACAATATATTATATTATATTATATTATATTATATTATATTATATTATTATTATAATGGCGCAGGAGACAAAATGGAGCTGTATTCTGCACCCCTCTCTCCTCACTTTGGCCCAGAGCAGCTGTTGGTGCTGGGGTGAAGGGTCCCCAACTGATGACATATTCAGGAGACAAGATGGAACTGGTCCCGGCCCCCTCTCTCTTCATTCTGGCTCTGAGTGGCAGTTGGTTTTTGATGTATTGTCGAAGGCTTTCATGGCCGGAATCACCGGATTGTTGTAGGTTTTACAGGCTGTATGGCCATGTTCTAGAAGCATTCTCTCCTGACGTTTCGCCTGCATTTGTGGCAAGCATCCTCAGAGGTTGTGAGGATCCTCACAACCTCTGAGGATGCTTGCCACAAATGCAGGCAAAACGTCAGGAGAAAATGCTTCTAGAACATGGCCATACAGCCCAAAAAACCTACAACAACCCAAATAAAATTTTGTGTCTGCCACAAACTAGGTTGAATTGGTTGAGACTCGATGAGATACTTATAGAGCAAAATGTGCTGCAGGATGCCCCTCCCACAAAAACAACGTTTTGGCAGCTTAATATACTTTTCTCATGTTTCTTTGGTAGAATCAATTAGGAAATGACATTGATAACCCAGGAACGAAAATTGTGTTACATAGTGTAACCACCTCCCCATTGATTGTTGTATGGAAAACAAATACAATGCCAACTCTTGAAAACTGGCTATTGAAGGTATGGGATATAATGAAAATGGATCTACTTACACAAAGACTAACGATAATAGTACAGTGAGCCAAAAAACAAACTGGGGAAAATTCACGGATTTTATTAGAAAAGACAACCCAGAAATTTATTTTCAAAAGACATAAGAAATCTCAAAGACCAAAAATATAAAGAAACTAGAAGGCAAAGAAATAGAAAAAGGAAGAAAAGAATAGATAACACAACCGGGGAAAACCTAGAAGCCATTTTATCTTCCTTCTTTTTTCTTTTACTTTCTTTATTCTTTTTTGGGTTTTTTCCCCTATTTCTCCTTCCTCCAACCCTATTGTCCTTAAATAATTTGTTCCCACACTTTCATTGTAAACTCTTTTTAAACTTTGCTCACACTCCAGTCTATCGGAGTTAATTTTACTTTTTTTTTTTTTTTGTCGTGTCAGGAGCGACTTGAGAAACTGCAAGTCGCTTCTGGTGTGAGAGAATCGGCCGTCTGCAATTGGCCATCCCCCTGCACCCAGGGGACGCCTGGATGATTTGATGTTTTTATCATCCTTGTGGGAGGCTTCTCTCATGTCCCCGCTTGAGGAGCTGGAGCTGATAGAGGGAGCTCATCCACCTCTCCCCGGATTCGAACCTGCGATCTGTCAGTCTTCAGTCCTGCCGGCACAGGGGTTTAACCCACTGTGCCACCGGGAGGTTCCTTTACTTTCAATAAAAACAATTAAAAATACAAGATAACATGCAGACCCAGAATCCCCAGTGTCGTCAGAATGAACAACAAGCCCAGAATTCCCAGAGAGATCAGGTGCAGGCACAATCAAAGGCTGAATTACAACAGTGCCGTTCATTTTCCCCCAATGGCCTCCCCTACAGGACTACATGATGGCTGCGGGACGTGGGGTCCCTTACGGGGGCGGCATGCCGGCGGACCTCCTCCACCATCAGACGGCAAACTCCATGTCGCGGTTGGCCTATGGGCAGTCGCCGGTGGGGCTCTACACTCAGAACCAGCCCTTGCCAGCAGGTGAGTCGGGCCCGCAGACCCATGTGTTGGAAGGGTCCTGCTTCTTCTTTATCTCACTCGAGTTTTAATCAGTTTTAATCAGTTTTTCTTTTAAATTTTACATGTAGCCCTCCCATTGTCACTGTGATTGTGTTTATTGTAATTTTATACCGTTATGCTTTCACATGTTTTATGTAATTATGATGCTATTGTTTACTGTCTGCGTTTTCGGGTTGCGTTTTCGTTTTCATGCTGCTGTAGTTTGTGTTTGGGCTTGGCCTCATATATGCCGCTCTGAGTCTCCATTGGGGAGATGGTGGCAGGGTATAAATAAAGACTATTATTTATAAAAAAACAAAATATAAACTATATTAATTAATTAATTAATTAATTAAACTATATATAAAAAAACTAAAAAACTGTAAAATTGCAACAGCACAACAACACAAGGAAGCAGGAAGGGACATCTAATTGCCTCTCAACAAAAGTTTGCCCCAGGCACAGTCAGGCCATTGTATGCTAATCAAGGTGGTCAGTTGAAACATTCACACCTAGCTCCAGCAGACAATAGTCCTTTGTCTCACCCTGGTCATTCCACAGATATGGTTCCAACAGACCTCACTACCTCTGAGGATGCTTGCCATAGATGCAGGCGAAACGTCAGGAGAGAATGCCTCTAGACCATGGCCATATAGCCTGAAAAAACCTACAACAACCCAAGGACTATTATTATTATGATGTTGTTATTATTATTATTATTATTATTATTATTATTATTATTAAGGGTGGAGAGGGGGCTCTGTCTTCCTGGTGCCCACAGATCTCCATCCTTATTGGCCAGACATGTTCGCCACATAGGATTGTGGGAATGCACCTTTCAGAAGCAGCAATAAAAGCTTTCCTAGAAACAGCCAAAAGCTCTAACCGGGGACAGGAAGCAGTTAAATGAATTTTGTGGAGTATAAGATGAAAATACCACAGAATATATGTTGTTCTCTTTGAGTAAACATCTTAGTTTGTGTCATAACCAATTTATGTAACTGTAGTTAAGAAAATTATGAATAGACAAGGAAGAGGATGGGAAGTGCAAAGAGTACGCTGTAGGAGTTTGAAAATTATGCCGTAGAGTTGTTTAGTGGGTTTGATGAGTTCATATGGATAGTGTTTGGGGTGTTTATTGCATAATTAAGTTTTGACTTGAATCTCTTGCGCCATTGAATGTAATGCACACCTCGATTTCCAAAATGCTGAAACTAAAAAAAAAAAAAGTCTTTGCTGCCCAATGTAATGCGCAGTGGTATAAAATGCACTCATTGCAAAGCTTCGAGCAATGGAAAACAAAACCTTGGGGTGCATCTGTGCTGTAGAGCAGTGGTTCTCAACCTTCCTAATGCCATGACCCTTTAATACAGTTCCTGATGTTGTGGTGACCCCCAACCATAACTTTATTTTCGTTGCTACTTCATAATTCTAATTTTGCTACTGTTGGGAATTGTAATGTAAATATCTCATATGCAAGATGCATTTTCGTTCACTGGACCAAATTTGGCACAAATACCCAATACGCCCAAATTTGAATACTGGTGGGGTTGGGGAGAATTGATTTTGGCCTTTGGGAGTTATAGTTGCTGGGGTTCACAGTTCACCTGCAATCAAAGAGCACTCTGAACTCCACCAATGATAGAATTGGGCCAAACCTGGCACACAGAACTCCCATGTCCAACAGGATCCATTTTCATTCACTGGACCAAATTTGAAACAAATACCCAATACACTCAAATTTGAATACTGGTGGGGTTGGGGGGATTGATTTTGTCATTTGGGAGTTGTAGTTGCTGGGATGTATAGTTCACCCACAATCAAAAAGCATTCTGAACTCCCCCAATGATGGAATTGAACCAAACTTGGCACACAGATCTCCCACAACTAACAAAAAATACTTGAAGAGTTTACTGGGCAACGACCTTGAGTTTTGGAGTTGTAGTTCACCTACCTCCAGAGAGCACTGTGGACTCAATAATGGATCTGGACCAAACTTGGCACAAATACTCAATATGCCCAAATGTGAACACTAGTGGAGTTTGGGATTTGGGAGTTGTAGTTGCAAGGATTTATAGTTCACCTACAATCAAAGAATATTCTGAACCTCACCAACGATAGAATTGGGCCAAACTTCCCACCAACAGAAAATACTGGGCATTGACCTTGAGTTTTGGAGTTGCAGTTTATGTACCTCCAAGTAGAGCACTGTGGACTCAAACAATGATAGATCCGGACCAAACTTGGCACGAATACTAAATATGCCCAAATGTGAAAACTGGTAGAATTTGGGGAGAATAGAACTTGACATTAGGGAGTTGTGGTTGCTGGGATTTATAGTTCACCTACAATCAGAGAGCATTCTGAACCCCACCAAAGATAGAATTGGGGCAAACTTTCCACACAGAATCCCCATGACCAACAGAAAATACTGTGTTTTCTGATGGTATTTGGCTACCCCTCTGACACCCCCTTGCGACCTCTTCCCGGGGCCCCAATCCCCAGGTTGAGAAACACTGCTGCGGAGCATTAGATTCAAGTGAACAGGGTAATAAAAAGATGTAATCATTTAAAAATATATCCCCATCTCGCTGCCTGGAGCACCCCAAAACTTTTTAGTGTCCCCCCCCCCCCCCCGTGTCCGTATTCATTCTAACAGATCCCTCTTGCCTCCCCCTTTGCTTGCAGGCGGCCCTCGGCTGGACACCTCCTACCGGCCGGTGCGCATGCCACAGATTGGCAAGCTGGTGCCAAGCCGGCCTCCTTACACGGGGGTTCTGCCCACCAGCATGAGCAGCATGATGGGAATCGACCCAGCCTACAAGTCTTCCATCTACCGGCAGCAGCAGCCGCCCGTGCCGCAAGGGCAGCTCCTGCGACAGCAGCTCCAGGCCAAGCTGGTAAGAGCCTCACCGTCCCTCTCTCCTTCTTGTGAGGTGGTCACACAGCAAGGTTACAGTGCTGTTACGCCACTTGGCTGCTACCTGTGGGATTCTGGGCTCTGTAATCACTTGCTGTGTCTCTCTGTCACTTTCCCAGCAGGGCCAGGGGATGGTGGCGCAACCCTTGCGGCAGATGGCTCCCGCCCCGTCTTATGCAGCTGTGCAGCCATCACAGGTGAGCTGGGAAGGGGCACCATGTTGGAGGGCTTCACTCTGCCCAGCTGCCTCCCAGTTGGAAATGATGGGACTTGAAGTACCTCCTCTCACTTCCTGAGACCATTGTGACCCTCATCCAATGACTGATCAAGACCAAAAGTGGCACACAGAGCCCCCATTAGCCACCCGACATCCTGGTACTGTTTGGAGGATGAACCATGGACGATGGGACTCGCCGTACCTTCACTAACTTCCTGAGACCACAGCGAGCCACATAAATAACTGATAAAGACCAACTTTGACACACAATGCCTTTCTCAAATAACCCTGGCACCGCCGTGTCCCCAAGCTAGTTGTAAATAAACCTTTTGTGATTTTTAAGATTGGCCTCTGCATGTTTGCCTCCTAAGCAAACATGTATTTATTTATTTTGTTTCCTGCATTTGTAACTCACCCTTCTCACCCCCGAGGGGGGACTCAGGGCAGCCTCACAGCAAGTACCATCCAGTGCTGTCACAATTATAAACATTCAACAATACAATTAAAAACATTAAACAATTAATTAAAAACAGTCAATTAAACAATTGATTAATACATGCCAATTAAAATCCAAATCCTGGTCCGGGTCAATTCATTATCACAAGTTGCTTAAATCTTCTTCCCACATTGCTGCTATTCAGTGGTCGAATGCTTGGTCCTATAGCCAAGTCTTGAGTTTTCTTCTAAAAGACAGGAGGGAGGTGGCCAGTCCGATGCCCCTGGGGAGGGAATTCCATAGATGGGGGGCCACTGCTGAGAAGGCCCTGTCCCTCATCCCCACCAATCCCATTTGCATAAGAATGAGAATATATATTATTGTTGTTTTAAACTGCTTATTTTGTTGTGTTTTATACTTTTTATCAATATATATGGATTGTTGTTTAAATGATTTTAATATGTTGTAGGCCACTTTGAGTCCCATAAGTCATCAGCGGGAGACCCTTCCCCCCAGCATCAGCTGCCGTTCTGGGCCAGAGTGAAGAGGGAGGGGGCCAGGGGACAGTTCCACCTTGTCTCCTGTGCTATTCTAATAATATAATATAATATATTGTACATACATATAATATTTATAATACTGTAATGTAATGTAATATAATAATAATAAGCACCGGGATTGTGGCGCAGCTGGCTGAGTGTCAGCTGCATTAAGATCACTCTGACCAAAAGGTCATGAGTTCAAAGCCAGCCTGGGTTGGAGTGGGTTTCCAACCAATTGTGTAGCCTGTTGTCGACCTTTGCAACCCGAAAGACAGTTGCATCTGTCAAGTAGGAAAATTAGGTACCACCTTAAAGTGTGGGGAGGCTAAATTAACTAATTTATGAGGCCATAAAAAACATTCCAGCAAAGCACTCCAGCAGAAAAGCATGCGGGGAATGCGGAAGTACTTAATCAGTGTCGCAGATGGACGATGAAAGCGACAGCTCCCCTGGCGGCCAGAAAAAGTTAAATAGCCTCTGTGTATGTCTGTATATGTTGCATGTTAAAATTGGCATTGAATGTTTGCCATATATGTGTACACTGTAATCCGCCCTAAGTCCCCTGCGGGGTGAGAAGGGCGGAATAAAAAAGCTCTAAATAAATAAATAAATTACATGTAATATTATTAATAATATCACGATATAGCAGTATGGTACAATATAGCAATATTTAATGCTGATATTGTACTATGCTAATAATATAATATATTGTATGTAATATATACCTTGAAAGCCGCTCTGAGTCCCCTTCAAGGTGAGAAGAGCGGCATATAAATATCATAAATAAGAGAGAAAAGTGGGATATAAATAAAGGTTTATTAAGCTCTGAATTCTTTAGAGTCACGTCACACGACATTTCACACTTTGCTTGCTAGTGAGCTGATGCTCAACTTTTTGTACCCTGTTTGTTTTTGGATTCTCTGCTATATATTTTAGGGGAGTTTTCCCTAACACTTTGAACGTGCTTTTCCTGCATGGCAGGGGGTTGGACTAGATGGCCCACGCAGTCTCTTCCGACTATGATTCTATGATTCTGTTCCCTCCTCAGGGCTACACCCCCTACGTCTCCCACATCGGTCTCCAGCAACACCCCTCCCAGTCTGGCGCCATGGTGCCCCCCTCCTACTCCAGCCAGACCTACCAAAACGCGCACCCTGGCTCCAACCCGACCTTCGTGGACCCCACCAGGCCCATGCAGCGGCCCAGCGGCTACGTCCATCAGCAAGCCCCGGGCTACGTCCACAGCTTGAGCGCCGCACAGAGGTACCTGGGAGCGGGGGTGTGGGCAGCGTGGTTGTGCTAATGCCTCCTTCCCTCCTGCCGACCGTTGAGCCGATCTGACAAATTTCTTGAGCAGAACTGTTCTCAGGAGCTATTGGGGGGCATTGTCCTGCAACTCGGTTGCTGCAGTGGATGATCTCCTGTTTCCCCATCAGTTACACAGGAGGTTCACACAGTAGCTTTACACACAACAGCCTTCACACTGGGGCTTCCTCTCACCAAAGCTTCTCACAGACTAAGGCTTACCTCACACAGAGGTTTCTCTCACAGACCTAGACCAACCTCACACTGTGAGGCTTTTTCACAGACTGAGACCTTTCTCCCACTGAGGCAAACTAACACAGAGGCCTGCTAAGCTACAGGCACATCTACTTATAGAGAACTTTGGCTTTTGCTGAGTCATTTTGCTGAGAGAGATATTGACAAGCTGGAATGTGTCCAGAGGAGGGCGACTAAAAGGATCAAAGGTTTGGAGAGCAAGCCCTATGAGGAGCGGCTTAAATAGCTGGGCATGTTTAGCCTGAAGAAAAGAAGGCTGAGAGGAGACATGATAGCCGTGTGTAAATATGTGAGAGGAAGTCATAGGGAGGAGGGAGCAAGCTTGTTTTCTGCTTCCCTGGACACTAGGACGCGGAACAATGTCTTCAAACTACAAGAAAGGAGATTCCACCTGAACATTAGGAAGAACTTTCTGACTGTGGGAGCCATTCAGCAATGGAACTCTCTGCCCCAGAATGTGGTGGAGGCTCCTTCTTTGGAAGATTTTAAACAGAGGCTGGATGGCCATCTGTCAGGGGTGCTTTGAATGCAATATTCCTGCTTCTTGGCAGGGGTTGGACTGGATGACCCATGAGGTCTCTTCCAACTCTATGGTTCTATAATTTTACCCTTTCTGTGCATGACTCACATTTTTGTAACTAAAAATACCTATTTAATTTTGAATATTTCTGACAGGTTTTCCCATCAGTCGATGCAGCCGGCCCCCATGATGAGTGGGGTGAACCACATGGGCGCCCAGGGGGTCCCGGCGGGCATCCGGCCCAGCCAGCTCCTCTCGGACCAGCAGCAGCAGCAATACCTGAGGCAGCAGCAACAGCAGCAGCAGATGCTCAGGGTAAGCATATTGGGAGTCCACAAAATGGGGCAGGAACCCCAAAGAGGGTGGAAGGGCAAAGGTGTGCTTCTGGGCTTGCAATTAAGAAAGGTGTCCGTTTGTTTGGTGGCAGAAACCACACCCAGCTGACTTTGGAGATTAACTATAGTGCAATAATATCTCCGGAATTATGTTCAATGACTTTTGGAATGGCGCCGGATTATGATTGTGGATGGCATGATTTTTAATAGTGATTTTAATGTTTTATATGTTTATAATGTGCATTTAATTTTAATTTTAAATCTCTGACTTAATATATTTTAACTGTTTGTTGTTTAAATGCATTGAATAGTTGCCATATGTAAAGCCTCCTTGAGTCGCCTTCAGGGTAGAAAAAGGCGGAATACAGATAGCGTGTTTCAATTATTTATTTACTATTTATTTATTTACTATACTTGTATACCACCTTTCTCAGCCTATCAGTAGAAAAGGGCCCTGCAAAGATGAGAAGTATTTTCCTCTCAATCAATTTCTAGGCTTGCTTGTGTCCTCTATAGAAATGCAATTCTTGTTACAATGATAACAATTTGACTAAAATTATTGTTGCTCTGTAGAACCCCTCCTTCTGAATCAAATTGCGATGGTTTTGAACAGGGTCCAGTGCGTAGACATGCGTTTGGGCCTCTCTCTCTCTCTCGTTGCCTTTCTCTCTCTCTGTTTTTTTTGGCTTACCTTGATGTCTTTTCCGCTCGCTTGACTTCCTTTGCATTTTGCTGTACCTGAAAAAAAATGCCTGTCGGTTGGCTTGAAACACGGCACACACAAAACTCTCCAATGCTAGAAGTGGGTCAGGAGCGTCCCTCGAGGGGCAAAGCGGCCCTGACCCTCGGCTGACCCCTTTTGTACCATAGCCAGGCTTTCTTCAACATTTTGGAAGCAACCCGCTCGCCGTCCTCTTCCCTTTTCTTCTCCGCTGCCCTTTTCTTACCTCCTAAAGTCCCTGGGAGTTGATGTGGCCTGGATGAGCCAAGTTCTACCTCTGAACTGAATGGCAACTCTGAGCCAACTTTTTGAAATTTCATCCCGTGGGGTGGGTTTTTTTTTTTTTTGCTCTTTTTATTTTGGAACAATGCATCATGTTCCTTTCCTTTCTCTCCATGGATTTGAGGTGTGGGAAGAAGAAAAAGCTGGCAGCAGCAATGGGACTAAAGTTAGAGCATCTTTCTCAAGTTGCAGCAAGACTGCTGATCTTTGGGCCTTTCTGACCCATGGAAGGCTGTGAGCAAACTTCTCCCCTTCTTCAAAGCCTCATTTCCGGAACGGGAGTCCCAAAGGACATCCTCTTTGTTGCACTAGTGGACTTACTAACAAAAGGCCCTCTCCATAAATGCGCAGCAGAGTAACTTATCAGCAGTAGCGTGACCCAGCACCAGTAGTGCGAAGTGATAAAATGAACAAAAACATGCAGACCATACTTATCTCTTCTTTATAAGCAAAACAATATTGTTGCACTATTTGCAAGAGCAAGGTTTCCATGACAAAGTTCACCCTTCACACTGGAGCTTCACACATGAGGCCTTCTCATACCGAGGCTTATCTCACACAGATATTTCTCTCACAGACCAAGACCTACCTCACACTGCAAGGCCTTTTCACAGACTGAGGCCTTTCTCCCACTGAGGCAAACTATCAAAGAGGCCTGCTAAGCTACAGGCATACCTACTTATATAGAATTGCAGCTTTTGCTTACCTCACACAGAGGCTTACCTCACGCGGAGGTTTCTCTCACAGACCAAGACCTACCTCACACTGTGAGGCCTTTTCACAGACTGAGGCCTTTCTCCCACTGAGGCAAACTAACACAGAGGCCTACTAAGCTACAGGCATACTTACTTATATAGAACTGCAGCTTTTGCTTACCTCACAAGGAGGCTTACCTCACACAGAGGTTTCTCTCACAGACCTAGACCAACCTCACACTATGAGGCCTTTTCACAGACTGAGGGCTTTCTCCCACTGAGGCAAACTATCACAGAGACCTGCTAAGCTACAGGCATACCTACTTATATAGAACTGCAGCTTTTGCTTACCTCACACAGAGGTTTCTCTCACAGACCTAGACCAACCTCACACTGTGAGGCCTTTTCACAGACCGAGTCCTTTCTCCCACTGAGGCAAACTATCACAGAGGCCTACTAAGCTACAGGCATACCTACTTATATACTGCAGCTTTTGCTTACCTCACACAGAGGCTTACCTCACACAGAGGCTTACCTCACACACCTAGACCAACCTCACACTGTGAGGCCTTTTCACAGACTGAGGCCTTTCTTCCACAGAGGCAAACTAACACAGAGGCCTGCTAAGCTCCAGACACACCTGCTTATATAGAACTGCAGCTTTTGCTTACCTCACACAGAGGTTTCTCTCACAGACCTAGACCAACCTCACACTGTGAGGCCTTTTCACAGACTGAGGCCTTTCTCCCACTGAGGCAAACTAACACAGAGGCACTTCTTGTCTTGGATCAAATCCAGGATAACATGGATTTCCTTTCCACAGAATCATAGAATTGGAATTGACCACAAGTGTCATCCAGTTCCTCCTTTTATCAGGAAAAGCACAATGTAATCCCCCCTGACAGATGACCATCCAGCCTCTGGAGTTCGCACCAGATTCCAAGGCAATGAGTTCTACTGTTGAACAGCTCTTCTTACAGTCAGGAAGTTCTTCCTCATGTTCAGGTGGAATCTCTTCCTTTTGTGCATCTCTTCTGTCTTTCCTGTTTGCAGGCATATGCCGAGAGAACTTTACCTCTCGGCATATGCTTTACCTCTCGGCATTTATGTTCACTTGTGGGTTTTTCTTTGGCTGCTCAGAGACAGTCAGAAATCTTGGCGCACAGTCAGCGAGGGACTTGATAGCAAAAGGAACCCCCTGAAGATCAGCAGAGCTCCCAATTGAATTCCTGCAAAGTTATTTAGCTGTTAGATTAGGTTCAGATTCAAACTGTTAAACTTGGGAGTGTAAACAAGGAACTTTTCATCCCCATGATGCTCCCATGGAACAATTTGCCATGTTTTTGGCCCTCTCTGGAGCATTTAAGACCTAATTTCTCTTGCAAAAGCCTCTCCTCTCTTTTATTGACTGACTTACTTGATTAATTTATGTCTATGGTATCCCCCGATATGACTTAAAACAGTGGTTCTCCCCTCTTCCCAATGCTGTGACACTTTAATACAGTTCCTTGTGTTCTGGTGACCCCCAACCATAAAATTATTTTTGTTGCTACTTCATAACTATAATTTTGCTACTGTTATGAATTGTAATGTAAATGTCTGATATGCAGGATGCATTTTCATTCACTGGACCAATTTTGGCACAAATACCCAATATACCCAAATTTGAGTACTGGTGGGGTTGGGGGGAGTATTGATTTTGTCATTTGAGAGTTGCTGGGATTTATAGTTCACCTACAATCAAAGAGCATTCTGAACTCCACCAGTAATGGAATTGAACCACTGGGTTGTTGTAGATTTTTTCGGGCTATATGGCCATGTTCTAGAGGCATTTTCTCCTGACGTTTCGCCTGCATCTATGGCAAGCATCCTCTCTTTACTTTTAAAGGAGTTGTTCTCCTCCAGAAACTTTGTTTTTGTCGCTGCCACAAACCATGTTGAATTGGTTGAGATGCTATGAGATACTCATTGAAAAACTAGAACGAAATGTGCTGCAGGATGTCCCTCCCGCAAGAACAAAGTTTTGGCAATTTAATAGACCTCACTACCTCTGAGGATGCTTGCCATAGATGCAGGCGAAACGTCAGGAGAAAATGCCTCTAGAACATGGCCATATAGCCCGAAAAAACCCACAAGAACCTAACCTTTCTCATGTTTTTATGGAAGAACCAATTAGGAAATGACAATTATAACCCAGGGACAAAAATTGTGTTATATAGAGTCATAGAATCATAGAGTTGGAAGAGACCTCATGGGCCATCCAGTCCTACCCCCTGCCAAGAAGCAGGAATATTGCATTCAAAGCACCCCTGACAGATGGCCATCCAGCCTCTGTTGGAAAGCTTCCACCACACTCCGGGGCAGAGAGTTCTACTGCTGAACGGCTCTCACAGTCAGGAAGTTCTTCCTCATGTTCAGGTGGAATCTCCTTTCTTGTAGTTTGTAATACAACACCTCCAGGTTAAAAGGCCTCCTGGATCCAACCCCAAGGTGGCCTTCTCCTGTGTCTTAGTTGGTTTTCTCCTGAGACTATGGTTTGTTAGGCGGGGAAAAGGCTTTCCCTTTGATTATAGTGGCCGAGAGAGGGCCCAAAACATAATAGAAGTGCTCTCATGCTCCCTAAGGGCCATCAAAGGAGAAGCAATGGAAGAAAAGGGCTCCTTCTACTGCTGATGGGCTTCATGTTCCCCACATCTCCTCCCAAGAGCGCCTCTCAAGAGCTCCACAATGCAATGCTTGCCTCTAAGCCGGGTCTTCGCTTTCTCTCTTGCTCGCTTTTCATCCCCCGGAGCTAGAGAGGCGCAGCGGAACTTCTCCGCAATCAGCATCGAGTGCCAGGTCGCCCGCGTCTGGTCTCTTCCATTGTTGCCCCAAAGCGTTCCTCCTCTCAGCCCGCTTAAGTCGTTTTTTGAAGCCAGACTTCAGAGGCTCGTCGAGACTTCCGCAGCCTCCTTCTCGTTCCAAAACAGAAAAGGAAAGAGATATGTCAAGAATAGAGAAGTCGGCCCCAGAGAGAGAGCTGTGTTGCATTCCTCCAGCGCAGGAAGAGGGGGATTCAGTGGATTTGGGAGGAGCAAAGCTCCAGGCAGAAAATTAAATTAATAATAATAATAATAATAATAATAATAAAACTTTATTTATACCCCGCCACCATCTCTGAGTCCCCTTCGGGGTGAGAAGAGCAGGGTATAAATACAGTAAATGAATAAATAATAAAATCTCCCCAAGGGACTCGGAGCGGCTTACATGAGGCCAAGCCCAACAACACATCAATAAAAACAACAAGCAATAAGCAAAATAAACAACACAATTAATATAACTCACACATCTATATAAATAAAAATGTAATGTTCGTTTGTGGGATTAACAGAACTCAAAAACCACTGGATGAATTGACACCAAATTTGGACACAAGACACCTAACAACCCAATGTATGCCCTTCACTCAAAAAATTGATTTTGTCATTTGGGAGTTGTAGTTGCTGGGATTTATAGTTCACCTAAAATTAAGGAGCATTCTGAACCCCACCAACGATGGAATTGAACCAAACTTGGCACACGGTTCTCCCATGACCAACAGAAAATACTGGAAGGGTTTGGTGGGCAGTGTCCTTTGGTTTTGGAGTTGTAGTTCACCTACATCCAGAGATCACTGTGGACTCAAACAATGATGGATCTGGACCAAACTTGGCACAAATCCTCAAAATGCCCAAATGTGAACACTGGTGGAGTTTGGGGAAAATAGAATCTTGACATTTGGGAGTTGTAGTTGCAGGGATTTATAGTTCACCTACAATCAAAGAGCATTCTGAACCCCACCAATGATAAAATTGGGCCAAATTGTGGGCTGCAGCAATGCGTGGCAGGGGACGGCTAGTAGACAATAACACACAAGGATTTAAAAACCTATGGCTGGGCCAGATGTAATAGTCAAAACGCTGGACATGAACAGAGGTAGGAAGTATCTGGAAGGAGGGCTTTAAACAAAAAGTAGAGAGCAACCCAATGGGTAATTAAAGTGCTTCTCGGAATATTTTGCAGGGAATTGTTTCCTTTATTCAGGGAAGGCACACTGGAACAGCCACGTTTTAGGCTCCTCCTAAAGACTGCCGATGTGGAGGCTTGCCTGATATCCTTGGGGAGTGAGTTCCAGAGTCGAGGGGCCATCATAGAGAAAGCCCTTTCCCTTGTCCCCACCAATTGATCTATCCCCAACACTTCATATCAGGCACAATTGGCATCATCTAGTAAATTAATCTGGTGGTGCAGCAGGTTTAACTGCTGAGCTGCTGAACTTGGTGACCAAAAAGTTGGCGGTTTGAATTCAGGGAGTGGGGTGAGCTCCCACTGTTAGCCCCAGCTTCTGCCAAACAAACAGTTCCAAAATATGCAAGTGTGAGTAGATCAATAAATACCGCTTCTGCTGCAAGGTAACGGTGCTCCATGCAGGCATGCTTGCCACACGACCTAGGAGGTGTCTACGGACAACACCCGCACTTTGGCTTAGAAATGGAGATGAGCACTACGACCCCAGAGTTAGACACGACTAGACTTAATGTCAGGGGAAATTTTTACCTTTACCTTTTACACAGAGCACATTTTTCCAGCTTGAGAAACCCTGGCAAGAAGGAATCTGGATTGATGAGACTTGTTTCTGCCCAATTTCTCAGTTGGATATTTTGCACAGAAATGATAATCCTGTGCTGAACTATTACTTTCTGTGCAGCAAACATTTTCTGCCTGGAAAATTGTTTTCTTTGGAGAAGAACTAAGTGCAAAATGACTCCCAAATTTCAAATAATTTGCATAGTTTTCAGGGATTATTTTATTTTATTTTATTTTATTGCAGTGGGAGGAAATAGCTGGAACTGAACTTTTGGGGCCCAAAACGATTTCTATCCAGAAAATATTTCCTTTGCATATGTGATGTGAAATGGCTAACAGATTGCATATAGCTTCCGAACACCATATCGTTTCCAAAGGTATTTTTTTCCTTAGGAGGAAATGTCCCAAATTGCTGGTTGGAAAAGAAGGTGTCTACATGTTTCTTCCTGCAAGGCTACTGCCTCCCCGCAGCCCTGTTTAACCCCTCCTTTCCCTCCTAGGAAAGACTTTGGCGTCCCTACTCCTTCCTCAATATGATTGACTCTTTCTCTTTTATGTTCTGGTTTTCTAGCAACAGCAACAGCAGCAGCAGCCCCCTCCGCAGCCGCAGCCCCCTCCACAACAACCCCAGCCGCAGCCCCAGGTCCCCAGCGTCCCCCAACCACAAGCGCAGGGCCAGCCCCCGGGACTCGGCATGCAAGCCCTGGCTCCCCAGCAGCCCATGGTAAGTGTGCCCTCTCTCCGGCCAAAGGTGATGATGAGAATAATTTTAATAACAACAACAATAATAATAATACAGGCAGTCCTCGAGTTACAAATATCTGACCTACAAACGGCTCATAGTTAAGAACAGGGCTGAGACAACCAGAAGTAGGAAAAATCTACCTCTAGAGTTATTATCAAGGGGAAGAGAGGTGAAATGTTCTGAGAGGGGCACAAACAGCAATGAAAACCCCACAGGGTGTTCACCCTTCCAGAGGTTTTCAAGTTTTTTTAGGCTGAAAAAGCCACCCTCAGCTTATCCTCGAGTCAAAGTTATTTATTAATTTCCTGTTGTTGTTATTATTATTATTTTACTCTATTTATTATTATTGGAAGGATACATAAGCACATATACATTGAAGAAGGTCAGAATAATGGTTTAATCAGAGTTGGGCAGTGTTATCTTAAATTACAATTTTATGTAAATATTCAAAAACATTTAACCTCCTGATGCCGCAATTCATGTAATGTTATTGGTAGCTATTTTTATTTTGGAATTTAACCAGTAGCTGCTGCATTTCCCACTCTCGGCTTATACTGGAGTCAATACGTTTCCCAGTTTTTGTGTGGTAGAATTAGGTGCCTCGGCTTATATTTGGGCCGGCTTATACTTGAATATATACGGTGTGTGTGTGTGTGTGTGTGTATATATGCTCAGTGCATAATGAGTACCTTAAAAACAAAAGAACCAATGAACGAAATCACACCAAATTTGGCAACAAAACGTCTCACAACACAAGGAGTGACCATCACTCAAAAGATTTTGTCATTTGGGAGTTGTAGTTGCTGGGATTTATAGTTCACCTATAATCAAAAGCATTCTGAACTCCACCAATGATGGAATTGAACCAAACTTGGTACACAGGACTCCCATGACCACTAGAAAATACAGAAAGGGTTTGGTGGGCATTGACCTTGAATTTTGGAATTCAAGAGAGCACTGTGGACTCAAACAATGATGGATCCGGACCAAACTTGGCACGAATACTCAATATTCCCAAATATTAACACAGATGGAGTTTGGGGGAAATAGACCTTGACATTTGGGAGTTGTAGTTACTGGGATTTATAGTTCACCTACAATCAAAGAGCGTTCTGAACCCCACTAACGACAGAATTGGGACAAACCTTCTACACAGAACCCCCATGACCAACAGAAAATACTTAAGGCCATCCAGTCCAACTCCCTTCATCAGGGCAAGAAAATGTAATCAAAGCCCTCCTGACAAAGAGCCATCCAGCCATAGATATAGAGAGAGATATATGACTCACACACACACAGATATAGTATCATAGATTTGAAAGGGACCCCTAAACAAGGACAATTCTATGTTGCATGCTCCATAGTAGGCCAATCAGACAGTCTCTACATCAATACAAGCATAAAGAAATTAGATATATTAGAAACAAACACTTTCTCATACCTTTATTTTCCAGATCAACAGACTGGGCCACAGCAACGCGTGGCAGGGGACAGTTTGTGTGTGTGTGTGTGTGGCTGGAGTTACACTTAGAAAATGTACCTGTTCTGACTTACATACCAATTCATCTTAAGAACAAACCTTGTTCGTAACTTGGGGACTGCCTTGAAATAATATAATGAGCTCATAAAGCATCTAACCACAGGATCATGGCTGCACTTGCACTGCGGGATTGCTGCAGTGTGGCTTTCTCCTTTAACTGCCCCCTGGCCCCATCCTGGGAGTTGTTGTTTGGTGAGACCCCAGCACTTTTTTTCCCACTGAAGACTCAATACTCTTTGTCAAACTACAGTTGAGTCATGGCAGTTAAAATTGTTTGTTTCTGTGTTGTTACCCATCTTAGGCTTCTGTTCAAAAGTGTGAAGTCTCATGCTCAGACTGCAATAATATTTGGCTCAGAAATGTTGAATAAATTACTTGTGTTGATTTTTAAAATCTGTTTTTGGTCTATTGCTTTGGAGGCAGAAAAGCAAATACAGAAATATTCGGAATAAATGATCGGGAAGCACCTAACGGCGGGCTGGCGCAAGGAGGACTGTATTGGATTGCGCCCCCAGGTTTAATGTTTCCCCCCCCCCCCCCACTTTGTGTTGCAGTTCCAGCGGCAAGGCCTCCAGCAGACGCAGCAGCAGCAGCAAACGGCAGCCCTGGTCCGGCAGCTCCAGCAGCAGCTTTCAAGTAAGGCTCCCATAGGATCATGGCATCCTAGAGTTGGGAAAAACCTGTCAGAAATTTAAAATTAACTGGGTATTTTTGATTACGAAAATGTGAGTCAAGCAATGAAAGCGTCAGTAGGCCGAAGCTTGTTAGAGTCACTGGACCAAAGCTAGTATTGTTCGGTGGAGCGTGAGTAGTCCGAAGCCTGTTAGAGTTAGTGGGCCAAAGCTAGCATCGTCCAAAGGAGTGTGAGGTAAACCTCTATGTGAGAGAAGCCTCGTGTGAGTTAGTGGGCCAAAGCTAGCGTCGTCCAAAGGAGTGTGAGGTAAACCTCTATGTGAGAGAAGCCTCGTGAGAGTTAGTGGGCCAAAGCTAGCATTGTCCAAAGGAGTGTGAGGTAAACCTCTATGTGAAAGAAGCCTCGTGTGAGTTAGTGGGCCAAAGCTAGCGTCGTCCAAAGGAGTGTGAGGTAAACCTCTATGTGAGAGAAGCCTCGTGTGAGTTAGAGGGCCAAAGCTAGCGTCGTCCAAAGGGGTGTGAGGTAAACCTCTGTGTGAGAGAAGCCTCGTGTGAGTTAGTGGGCCAAAGCTAGCGTCGTCCAAAGGGGTGTGAGGTAAACCTCTGTGTGAGAGAAGCCTCGTGTGAGTTAGTGGGCCAAAGCTAGCGTCGTCCAAAGGAGTGTGAGGTAAACCTCTGTGTGAGAGAAGCCTCGTGTGAGAAAGCTGCTGTGTGTAAAGCTACTATGTATTTGTTTATTTGCGTTATGGAAACCTTGTAAACAGTGTAACTACTATTTTACTACAAAGAAAAGCCTTCTATGGAAGAGATAGCATTGGTCTATATGTTTTTGTTCTTTTTATCCCTTTGGACTATTGGTGCTGGGTCACGCTGCTGCTGATAAGTTACTCTACTGTATATTTATGAGGAGGGTCTTTTGTTTATTTATTTGTTTGTTTGTTTGTTTGTTTATTTACAGTATTTATATACCGCTTTTTCTCACCCCGAGGGGACTCAAAGCGGTTTTCACATAGATAATGGCAAAAATTATGGAGCCCCTGGTGGCGCACTGGGTTAAACCCCTGTGCCGGCAGGACTGAAGGTTTGAATCCGGGGAGAGGCGGATGAGCTCCCTCTATCAGCTCCAGCTCCTCATGCGGGGACATGAGAGAAGCCTCCCACAAGGATGATAAAACATCAAATCATCCGGGCGTCCCCTGGGCAATGTCCTTGCAGACGGCCAATTCTCTCACACAAGAAGTGACTTGCAGTTTCTCAGGTCGCACGACCAAAAATGGCAAAAATTCAATGCCTTACAACTACAATAGCAAAAAACACACTTTAAACATAAATCATATTAGAAGCAGTACATCATCAAATATCAAAACAGTGATTAAAACCATAGAACAATCTCATCAGTCAAGTCGCCATTCCAGTCCTTGTCCTACTAAAAGCTGCATACATATATTGTCCGAAGGCCTGGTCCAAGAACCATGATTTTAATTTTTTTTCTACAGGTCAGGAGCGAGGGAGCAGATCTTACCTCCTTTGGGAGTGTGTTCCATAAGGGGGGGGGGGGGGCACAGCTGAGAAGCCCCTGCTCCTCGTCCCCACCAGTCGCATTTGCGCTGTTGACGAGAGTGAGAGCAGGGCCTTCCCGGATGATCTTAAATTGCGAGGTGGGATGTAGGGGCAGATATGTTCGGACAAGTAAGCTGGGCCCGAACCGTATAGAGCTTTATAGGTCAAAACCAACACTTTGAATTGGGCTCAGAGATGGACCGGCAGCCAGTGGAGTTGGCATAACAGGGGGGTGGTATGCTCCTTGTATGCCACCCCAGTTAGTAATCAGGCAGCCACTCATTGAACTAACTGAAGTTTCCGAACCGTCTTCAAAGGCAGCCCCACGTAGAGTGCGTTGCAGTAATCTATTCAGGATGTAACCAGAGTGTGGACCACCATAGCCAGATCAGACTTCCCAAGGTATGGGCGCAGCTGGTGCACGTGTTAATAAGTCTACTCTTTTGTTAATAAGTCCACTCACCCAACAAGACCCAAAGGGCCATGCAGTCCAACCGGCTTCTGTCAGGAAGGATGCCATCAAAACCCTTCCAGGAATATCCAGAGTGGCCATCTTAATTAGCATTTAATGACCTAGCAGTTTCAAGGTCTGGAGGAATTGTTGGGAGGTGATTAGCTGGCCCAGGTTTTTCATGTCTGGAATTCCCCTGTTTTTGAGTGTTGTTCTTTATTTAATGTTATGATTTTAGATTTTTTTAAATACTAGTAGCCTAATGTTGGTACCCAGGCAGTAAGAAGCTAAACCTTGAAACTGCTATGCCTTTACATGCTAATCAAGGTAGCCAGTTGAAACATTCACACCTACCTCAAACAGACAAGAGTTCTTTCTCCCATCCTGGACATTCCACAGATATATAAACCCAATTTTCCAAGTTGCCAACAGACCTCACAATCTCGAAGGATGCCTCCCATAGATGCAGGCTAAATGTCAGGAGAGAATGCTTCTGGAACATAGCCATACAGCCTGGTAAACAACCCAGCGATTCCAGCCATGAAAGCCTTCGACAATACAGAGTGTAATCCTCTTGCCTGATTCTGACTGCTTTTTTCTCCCTGCAGATACGCAGCCCCAGCAGAACAGCAACCCTTTTGGACGGTATTGATGCCCAGCAAGGGAGGACCGGCGGCCATGACAGTGGGCTTGAGGAGGCCTCTCCCTGTGGCTACGGCTGGAGAATGGGGCTCGGACCTTGGGTGCTCTCCTCCAAAAGCCTGTCCCCGTCCCCCCCTCGGACCCCACTCCGCCGCGTTTGGGACGGGGAGGGTCTGCTCGCGCCGCCGAGCGAGTGTTTTTAATCTCCACTTTCTACCAGTGTTTCCAAAATCCTGTGTGATCAATAGAGTCTCCCCCAACCCTTTCCCGCTTTGATTTCAGGTTTTAATGAGTTTTTAGTATTTTTGTTAAGAATAATGACAAAAGAAAACAAATTGTAAGATTTTATACTTTATTTATACCGGAAGAAACCCTGTATCACAGATGTCCTGAAAGAAAATACAGAGAGCATACTTTCCAGAAGCTGAGTCCTGGTGAGTGCTGATGTTACTCTTAGGGAGACATGCTTTGCGTTCGCTTGTTGCCATCTCTGTGGATGAACAGCAGCTGGGCAAAGGGGGGCGATTGGAAAGAGGGCAACTAAAGACTGGTTCAAGATTGGGAAAGGTGTATGGCAGGGCTGTATATTCTCACCCAACCTATTCAACTTGTATCATTCGATATGTGGGGCTTGACGAATGCAAGGCTGAGGTGAAAATTGCTGGAAGAAACATTAACAATGTTAGATATGTAGATGATACCACTTTGATGGCCAAAAGCGAGGAGAAGCTGAGGAGCCTTCTAATCAAGGTGAAAGAAGAAAGCGCAAAAGCTTGTTGCAGCTAAACATAAAAAACAAAGATCATGGCAACGAGAATGATTGACAACTGGGAAAAAAGAGGGAGAAAACGTGGAGGCCGTGACAGACTTTGTATTCCTAGGTGCAAAGATTACTGCAGCCAGGAAATCAGGAGACGCTTACTTCTTGGGAGCAAGGCAATGTCCAATCTCAATAAAATAGTGAAGAGTAGAGACATCACACTGGCAATGAAGATCCACATAGTAAAAGCAATGGTATTCCCCATAGTCACCTACGGATGTGAGAGCTGGACCATAGGGAAGACTGAGCGATGGAATTGTGGTGTTGAAGGCAAGTTCTGAGAGTGTTTTAGACTGTAAGAAGATCCAACTAGTCCATACTTCAGGAAATAAAGCCTGACCGCTCATTGGAGGGAAGGATAGAAGACTGGAATTTTACTGCTGTTATGAATCGTCATGTAAATATCTGATATGCTGGGGGGGGGGGGGGGGGGGCTTGAGAGGCTTCATCCCCCCCCCCCCCCCAAATTCTCAGGGTGGTCCGTGAGAAGGCCTTACTGGTATGTGGCACGGTGGCGTCCTTGTCGCCTGGTCCCTTGGCGCACTCTTTCCTTTTCGGTGCCCCTGGTTTCAGCCTTCGGTACCAGGAAATGAAGGGGAGTGCGCTGACAGCCCAGGCGCCAAAGAGGTGCCACTGCAGCACAGACCATTCGGAGGCCGCAATAGCCCTTCGCACTCGGAAGGCCTTCGCGCCTGTGCATAGAAGTCTCGCCACACTCGTGGTTGGGAGTGGAGTGCGTCGAGCCCGTCAGCTCCCTTCTGGGATTCTCTGGATCCAGGTAAACAACAACTCGTGTTTGAAAAAGGGCAATCATTCTCCAATCCCTGCCTCTATGCACAGTTGGGCACATTGGCTCTATGTGCCAAGTTTAGTCCAGATCCAACATTGGCTTGGTTCAATTCCCTCTGGATAAGGGCGCATTGCAACTCCTAGATCCAAAGTCAATCACCTCCAACCCCTGCCTGTCCTGTATGCACAGTTGGCCATGTTTGGTCCAGATATGATCTTGGCTGCCTTCAGTGCTTTCTGGATCCAGGTAAACAACAACTACCATTTGAAAAGGGCAATCATTCCCCAATCCCTGCCTGTATGCACTGTTGGGCACATTGGTCCAGATCCAGTGTTGGCTTGGTTCAATGACCTGTTTTTATTATTATTATTATTATTATTATTATTATTACTATTATTAAACAGTTCTATATTAAAATGAAGTTAGTTATGCTACTAATATGCTGCCTCCAAAGGCAGAATATGTAATTTAGACTTGGTATATGTTTATGCTCAATATATTCCATATGCATGGGGGTACTGGGCTAACGATACAAAAGGTTTGCTAGGGTAGATCCTCTCTCACTCAGACTCAGGGCTGATTTTGTCATTTGGGAGTTGTAGTTGCTGGGGTTTATAGTTCACCTACAATCAAAGACCATTCTGAACTCCACCAACAATGGAATTGAACCAAACTTGGCACACAGTTCTCCCATGACCAACAGAAAATACTGGAAGGGTTTGGTGAGCATTGACTTTGAGTTTGGGAGTTGTAGTTCAACTACATCCAGAGAGCACTGCGGACTCAAACAGTGATGGATGTGAACCAAACTTGGCATGAATACTCAATATGCCCAATTGTGAACACTGGTGGAGCTTGGGGAAAATAGACCTTGACATTTAGGAGTTGTAGTTGCTGGGATTTATAGTTCACGTACAATCAAAGAGCATTCTGAACCCCACCAATGATAGAATTGGACCAGACTTCACACAGAACCCCATGACCAACAGAAAATACTGTGTTTTCTGATGGTCTTTGGCAACCCCAGGGTCACGACCCCCAGATTGGAAAAGGACCATGCTTTGTTTCTACTGCCCTGGAGACTGGGACTGAATGGAGCCATGGGCTCAAATGACAGGAAAGGAGATTCCACCTGAACATTATTAGGAAGAACCTCCTAATCATAAGAAGAGCTGCTCAGTAGTGGTACACTCTGCCTCGGAATCTGATGGAATCTCCTCCCTTGGAGACTTTTAAGCCTCTATAGCTTTTAAACAGAGTCTGGATGACCATCTGTCGGGAGGGATTTGATTTGTGGCAGAAGGGGTGGACTAGATGATTCAATGAAAGACTTCCTGGAATGGGTCAGTGCTGGATCTGCCCTGCTTTTATGCCTATTAATGGCTCACTCTTTAGGAATGGGGGGCTCTTTCGGAGCCTTGGATTACAGCCTCTATAATCCCCTGATGCCTGGGACTTCAGAGTTCAACTGTCAAAAATATCTGGAGCCCAAAGGTTCCCCATTTTGGAATATTAGGTATCTATAGTAGAGTGCAATCGTGGCTATACTTGACTCTATGGAAGGAAACAAGAGAGAAAATACTTATGTTGGTGCTCTGGGAAGGTTTAGGTTCAGGAAGGAGGGATCAAGCTTGTTTTCTGCTGCCCTGGAGACTAGGATGCAGAACAATGGCTTCAAACTACAGGAAAGGGGATTCCACCTGAATATTATTAGGAAAAATTTCCTGACTGAGAAATAGATTTTCAGCAGTGGAACTCTCTGCCCCAGACTGTAGTGGAGACTCCTGGTTTGGAGGCTTTTAAACAGAGGCTGGATGGCCATCTGTCAGGGTGCTTTGAATGCAGTTTTCCTTTTTCTCAGCAGGGGGTTGGACTGGATGGTCCATGAAGTCTCTTTCAACTCTATGATTCTATGAAACTAGACTACTGCAATAGGGGATGCATGGGGCTTCCCCTTGTTGACTGTGCAGAATACAAAATTGGTTAAGTGGGGCCATTTCTACGCTGCCATAAGATTTTCCCGCTTCTTGGTAGGGGGTTGGGCTGGATGGTCCATGAGGTCTCTTCCAACTATAAGATTCTGTAATTCCAACTCATTATTATTATTATTATTATTATTATTATTATTGTCGTGTCAGGAGCAACTTGAGAAACTGCAAGTCGCTTCTGGTGTGAGAGAATTGGCCGTCTGCAAGGATGTTGCCCAGGGGACGCCCAGATGATTTGATGTTTTTATCAGCCTTGTGGGAGGCTTCTCTCAAGTCCCTGCATGAGGAGCTCAATGATTCTATGGTTCTATGAAGCTAGACTACTGCAATAGGGGATGCATGGGGCTTCCCCTTGTTGATTGTGCAGAATACAAAATTGGTTAAGTGGTGCCATTTCTACGCTGCCATAAGATTTTCCTGCTTTTTGGTAGGGGGCTGGACTGGATGGCCCATGAGGTCTCTTCCAGCTCTGATTCTATGAAAAGACAAAAGCTCTTGTGTCGCAGCTCATACATCTCGGGTAAAAGAGTACATAAACAAAAGGAAAGTTGCCTAACTTTAGTAGAAGAGTCCTAATATTGACTCTGAGGTCTGTATAGGAGAGGGCTCATGGTTTTCCCTTCTCTAACAGGGTCATGAAGCACTATTTTGGTAAGAAGACAGGGAGCAATATAGATCTAGGAAATAGGTGAAAACAAGGCTTCAGGCCTGTCCTACTGGGTTCCCCTTGCCCCTATTTGCTCTGTATAGAAGTTTTGCCACTTCTTTCCTTTCAAACAGTATGTATGCTGCCATCCTTTCAACCATGTTCTGCCGACCTCAAAGCTCAGAGGAAGCGGCACGGCACATGGATCTCACATGGCTCCTCTGGATGAGTAGCTAGTGAAGTGAAGAATGGCAGCGGGGTGGTCTTAATTCACTTTCCGTTTGGATTCCTCTGACCCACTTCCAGGCTCACAAATGGGCTGGAGGGTGTCGAGAGGAGACGTGGGAATGAACAACCAAGTGGGTGTGTTACCCATGCGAAGCGTGAAAGAGCTTTTCATTTTTCACTTATTGGTTCGTTTGCTTGATGCTGCCTCCCAGAGACTCCCGACTTGGATTCAAAGGAGGGAGCTTCTCCCTGAAGTCTCCCCATGAAAAAGTAGCCAGCTATGAGAGTCTGGAGAACAAGCCCTATGAAGAGCAGCTTAAAGAGCTGGGCATGTTTAGTCTGAAGAAGAGAAGGCTGAGAGGACACATGATAGCCATGTATAAATATGTGAGAAGAAGTCATAGGGAGGAGGGAGCAAGTGGAACAATGGCTTCAAACTACAAGAAAGGAGATTCCATCTGAACATTAGGAAGAACTTCCTGACTGCAAGAGCCGTTCAGCAGTGGAACTCTCTGCCCCGGAGTGTGGTGGAGGCTCTTTCTTTGGAAATTTTTAAACAGAAGCTGGATGGCCATCTGTCAGGGGTGCTTTGAATGCAATTTTTCTGCTTCTTGGCAGGGGGTTGGACTGGATGGCTCATGAGATCTCTTCCAACTCTATTGTTCTATGTCACTGACAATTTCAGACCAGTTACTGGTGGTGGGCAAATTGCCCCTTAAACCATGGAGAGGTAGAAAGGGATAGGACCTGAGAGTCAAGAGTCCCTTTCTTCCCATTTGAGGCTAAATCATCCCTTGGAGGTTGCTTATAGACCTCCAACCAAGACTACTGTTGTACACCAAGGCTGGGAATCACCTCTGAACTTAACACACACCAGTCCAAGGTAAAATAACAAAGCAGTTTATTGAAGAATATATATGAAAAGCAATTCAGCAAAATAGTAAAAAACAAAGCAAAACCAAAGTCCAAATATCAAGAATAATCCTGATATCAAAGTCCAGGAGGAGCATCAAAAACCAGAAATACGAAAGCAGAATAAATCCGAAACATGAGATTTAGGAACAGGCTTCCAAAACTAGAAATCATGAAACATAAAAGGAAACATGGAACTAGAAATCCCTTGACTTGACCATAGATCCTTACTAAACCTAACGTTGCCTGGACTAATGAGCCCATCTGCTGGGCTAGCTAATATAAAGAGGAAATCATGCCGTTTCCCCTGGGAAACTGATACAATTTTCTTGTTTAATAAGCATCTTGACCTTTGTTTATTTACAGCTTTTATATTCGGCCCTTCTCACCCCGCAGGGGACTCAGGGCGGATTACAGTGTACACATATATGGCAAACATTCAATGCCAATTTTGACACACAACATATACAGACATACACAGAGGCTATATAACTTTCTCTGGCCGCCAGGGGAACTGTCGCTTTCATCGTCCATCTGCGACGCTGATGAAGTACTTCCGCATTTCCCGCATGCTTTTTGCTGGAGTGCTTGCTGGAGTCTTTTTTATGGCCTCATAAATTAGTTAATTTAGCCTCCCCACACTTTAAGGTGGTACCTAATTTTCCTACTTGACAGATTCAACTGTCTTTCAGGTTGCAAAGGTCGACAACAGGCTACACAATTGGTTGGAAACCCACTCCAACCCAGGCTGGCTTCAAACTCATGACTTTTTGGTCAGAGTGATCTTAATGCAGCTGACACTCAGCCAGCTGCGCCACAATCCCAGTGCTTTGTTCTCTCTCTTGAGAAGTCCTATGCTGACAGAACATAAGTCTCCTATCTAACTGCTCATTAGATTGTCCATCTGGACTTTTTTTTTCATCTTCTGAGCTCAGATCTGCTCCTGGCTTTGTTTATGTAGGGAACTCCCTTTCAAGAATGTGGCCTTCAGATGCAGAATCATGAAACATGAACAAAAGAAAACATTGACCATAGATCTTTACTAAACCCAACGTTGCCTGTACAAATGAGCCCATCTGTTGGGCTAGCTAATATAAAAAGAAAATCATACCATTTCCCCTCGGAAACTGATAAAGATTACTTGTCTAATAAGCATCTTGACCTTCGTACTCTCTCTTGAGAAGTCCTATGCTAACAGGACGTAAACCTCCTATCTAACTGCTCATTAGACTGTCCATCTGGACTTTTGTTTTCCTCTTCTGAGCTCAGATCTGCTGCTGACTTTGATCGAACTGCCTTTCAGGAATGTGGCCTTCCGACACAGACTGCTCACTTTCAGGGCTTAAAATCTCTTGCTGGCTCCTCTGCTGACTTGCAGACCCAGAATCCCCAGTGTCATCAGAACAACTAAGAGGCCCAGAATCCCCAGAGAGATCAGGTGCAGGCGCAATCAAAGGCTGAACTACAACCACTACTGATTGGCAAGTTCACTCAAAATCTCCTCTCTTGGGATATGGGTCCATCTTTCTCCTGACAGCCCTTTATATATCTAAGAAGCGGCTTAAAAGGGAAGATAGGGAGAAAAAGAAGAAACCCTTTGAGGACTTTATTGTTGTGTGCTTTCAAGTTATTTCCGACTATCACAGGGTTTACTTTGCAAAGTGTGTCCTTGCCGTCCTTTGAGCCTGAGACTGAGCAACTTGTCCACAGTCGAAGAGTGGGTTTCGTGGCCAAGTGACGATTCGAATCCTAGTCGCAACACTCAAACTATTATGCCAAACTGGCATTTCCATTTAAGACTAACTGGTTTCTATTTTAGCCTGAGCTTTTGAATAGAGACCCAGTTCTGTATCCTATCGCCTTTCAAATCTCACCTTCGGGCTACGCATATCAACGGCTTCATTGCACTGGGTTTCCGAAGCCTTTTAAAAAGGGTTTCCTCAAGAAACATCTCATCCAGTTTGTCATGAAGTTGTGATCCCTGGAACCGAGCACAGTACTCTTTTGGTGCCGCATGGGTACGTCTATGCCTCGCGTGCATCTCGGAGACAGAAATGGGAGCTTCTCTCAACTGAGACATTTCCAGGAGGGTTCCGCCCGTCCTCCAAACCACACAATATCCCACTGTTTCTGGTTTCGGGGCTGTTCTCTGCCTTTCGCACGTGAGGAAGACAGGCTCCTCGGCTGATGAGAGGGGACAGCGCTTGGGCGCTCGGCTGCGTAGGCTTCTCACCTGTCCTGTTGAATCAGTTTCCAGGCCCAAGGAAGGAGGGAAGAGCCCAGACCGGTGCCTCTCCTGCTGGCCATGGAATCCCTTTTCAGCCGCTCCTGGAAAAAGGAAGTCCCATCAGAAAAGGGAGTGATTTCTTAGGGAGATGCACCACCCTCCGATCTTCTTTGGCAGGCCATCGCATTGTGTGTCCACCTCAAAGCAGCCCCAATCCAACAGGCTTTGAGGAAACGTATTTGAGACAGGGATACCTTTTGCAACACGACTAAGCAAATGAATGGGATTTCTCTAAAGCAGAGTTGTTTCCAAAGATGTGGATTACTTTTTGGACAATCTCTCTAAACATATCTATCATCTGTCTTTCTGTATGTCTATTTACCTACCTACCTAATCTATATCTTCATCTATCTATCTTTACCTACCTACTTACCTACCTATCTAATCTATACCTACCTACCAACCCACCTTTGTTGTTGTTCATTCATTCAGTCGTTTCCGACTCTTTGTGAGCCGTCCTGAGTCCCCCTTCGGGGGTTGAGAAATGACGGGATAGAAATGCGGGAAATAAATAAATATCAACCTACCTAACCGAACTATATCTCTACTTACCTACCTACCTTTATATATATCTCTAATATATATCTTTATCTACCTACCTACCTAACTAAACTATACTACCTAAGCTACCTAACTAAACTACCTAACTAACTAAACTATATCTCTACCTACCTACCTAATCTGTATCTTTATCTACCTACCAAATCTATATCTTTCTTTATCTACCTACTAATCTATGTATTTATTTGCCTACCTAACGAATCTATATATCTAACTACCTAATTTATAAATTTTATCTACCTATCTACATAATATTTATCTACCTACCTAATACATATCTTTATCTACCTACCTACCTATCTTATCTATACCTACCTACCTACCCACCTTACATCTATATATCTGCATACCTACCCAATCTACCTACCTAACTAATCTATATCTCTGCCTACATATCTAATTTATATCTGCATCTACCTACCTAATATTTATCTACCTACCTAATCTATATCTTTCTTTACCTACCTAATCTATATCTTTTATCTGCCTACCTACCTACCTAATCTTATCTACCTACCTAATCTATATCTTTCTTTACCCACCTAATCTATATCTTTATCTGCCTACCTACCTAATCTTATCTACCTACCTAATCTATATACCTACCTATCTAATCTTTATCTTTATATATCTGCCTACCTAATTTGTATTTTGATCTCCCTCCCTCCCTAATCTATATCTATCTAATCTATATCTGTGTGTCTACCTGTCTATCTACCTGCCTACCTCATCTCTATCTTTCTATATCTATCTCTCCATCCTTCCATCCATACAATCTTTTATGCTACCCAGAATCTAGAATCCTCTTCCTCCCTGCGCCCTTTTGGCCCCTTTCTCTCTGGGCCGGAGGAGCATTTACACAAACTTTAATCAAAAGCTAACTAACCCCTTGGCTCTAATCCCTGGATTTGATCAACGTGGATGGAATAATCGGGATTTAACCAACCCGCTGGAGCTAATCTAGGCTAACTAGTCCATGCTAGTAATCCAGGCCAACTAACAGCTGCCTCCAGATGCTGCTTCTTCTGGTTTTTTATGGGGATCAGCACAGATTGGGTCAACAAGCAGGAATGGCTCTTTTGCATGGAGGTCAGTGTCCCTGAGTTGGGATTTGTATACAGGGGCGGCTCAACCCATTACGCAAAGTAAGCATTTGAACTATAGTTGATTTTGCCCAGGGGCGCTCTTGAGGCGCTCTTGGGGGGAAATAGACCTTGACATATGTGAGTTGTAGTTACTGGGATGTATAGTTCACCTACAATTAAAGAGCATTCTGAACTCCACCAATGATGGAATTGAACCAAATATGGCACACAGAACTCCCACGACGAACAGAAAATATATATCAGTGATTGGTTGGGGGGGGGGGGTGCCAAAATACTGTTTGCTTACCATTGAAAATTACCTAGGGCCGCCTCTGAGTACACCAATCTTGGAAGACAATCCTATTCGGACAACAAGGGATCGCCTAAGTAAGTAAATAAGTACAGACTTGATACCAGGCTCCCACTTGGAGCCAAAACTCTCTCTCCCCCCCCCCCCCCACCTCCCACCATCGATTTCATCTGCACAGATTGCAACAGAACAGCCGGCAGAGGAACATTTTGAAGTCAAAAAAAGTCTTAGGCACTACCCTCCAAGAGGTCAACGGCTCCACTTGGCCATGAATTCTTGCTAGCCACCCAATTGTATGATTCACAGAGACCAGAAATCAGAAGAAGGACAGGTTGCTTATGTGTAACTTTGTTTCTTTGAGGGGTCATCTGTGAATTCACACAACCCTGCCCATCTTGCCCACACTATCATACCAACCTTGATCATGCGAGCTGCAGTTGCAGCTGTGGAAGTGAGGGATTTGGCGGCAACAGGCTTCTTTATAGCCTTGAGAGTCCAAAAAGCTTCTGCCTGGTCATTTTAGAAGGTTCCAAAGAGACTCTGCGCCGGTGCAGATACTCCGTAGTGTGAATTCACAGATGACCACTCGAAGAAACAGTTACAGGTAAGTTACCTCTCCTTATCTCGGATACTGTCTTTTCTTTGTAATGCCTGGCATTTCAGTCCTGACTGTATGTTCAACATTCATCTCGCAGTTTCATCTCTTTTGCACAAACACAATCCCATCCCTTTTGAAACCTCTCTGGCTTTCCAGCGATTGGGCAGATATTTCCGGGGGATTTCTGCCGGGCTGAACTGGCTCATGGAGATGGTTTGATCCCTGTCCAAATCTTGACTCATGGGCTCCAACAGACTATTTTGGGAAGAACGTCTGTGGCCATCGATTCATGAACTCAAGGCCATTCCTGTGGGTAAATGGGACATGGGACATGGTTTGTCAGAAGGGCAAAAGGGCCTTGAAGAAGATACCCAGGCAAATGTTTCTCTGAAAATAATACATACCCCAAAAATAAGCCCTAGTGTGATTTTCCAGGATTTTTGAGGATGCCTGGCACAGTGGGTTAAACCACTGAGCTGCTAAGCTTATTGACTGAAAAGTCGCAGGTTTGAAACCAGGGAGCAGCGTAAGCTTCTGCTGTCAGCCCCAGCTTCTGCCAACCTAGCAGTTCGAAAACATGCAAATGTGAATAGATCAGCCTACCTATCCGAACGCATCTCTTCCTATGAACCCTCCAGGAAGTTACGATCATCTGAGGAGGCCCTGCTCTCGATCCCATCTGCTTCGCAAACACGCTTGGCAGGGACGAGAGACAGGGCCTTCTCTGTGGTGGCCCCTCGGCTGTGGAATTCCCTGCCTAGGGATATTAGATCAGCCCCCTCCCTCCTGACCTTTCGTAAGACAGTGAAAACCTGGCTCTTCGAGCAGGCATTCAGAACCCCGGAATAGTCAAGCTTGAGATGGAGAATGACCCAGGAATGGCCAAGACGATGAAACGGATGAGGATTGGATTGAGAGGATATAGCTCTTTTTAAATTGTTATTGCACTGTCTTTTTTGTCTAAATGCACTTAATTGTTTTTACTTTTGTATTGTATTGATGGCATCGAATTGTGCCGATATGTAGACCGCCCTGAGTCGCCTGCGGGCTGATATGGGCGGGATATAAGTGATGTAAATAAATAAATAAATAAATAATAGATCAATAGGTTACCTGGTGGGAAGGCAACGGCACTCCATGCAGTCATGCTGGCCACATGACCTTGGAGGTGTCTACAGACTTCTCCCAACCTAGCAGTTCGAAAACATGCAAATGTGAATAGATCAATAGGTTACCTGGTGGGAAGGTAACGATGCTCCATGCAGTCATGCTGGCCACATGACCTTGGAGGTGTCTACAGACAACCCCAGCTCTTCGGCTTAGAAATGGAGATGAGCACCACCCCCCAGAGTCAGACACGACTGGACTTAATGTTAGAGGACAACCTTTACCGTTTAAAATACGAGGGTTGAATGAAAAGTAATGCCTCCACCTTCGTAAATCCTCAACAGACGGCAGTACTGGTATGCAGCAGGTACTGGCTTATTCAGTAGACTCTCCTCTACAGTTCCATTTTAGCAGGAAGCCTTAGCATTGAACAGTTGAACAAGTGCAAAGTATGGAACCTTGCGCAGACGGTCAGTCAATGCGACTTAAGCAACGTGCCGTCATTGAATTCTTGACAGCACAAGTGTCACCTCAGCATCTTTAAACACTTGCCCAACGACGCACAGTACTCACATCAACACAATCACCATAAACAGCTTGCAATCCCTGATGAGTCTCCTTTGGGGTGACAGATAACAGGATTATGGGAGTTGTACCACACCACATTTGGGGATCTAAATGAAAGAAAGCTGTGTTAGAACCCAACCCGACTTCCCCTTGAAATATCCCCACTTAGACCTTTGCTTACTTTTCAAAAGGTGGCTTCTTTGTGCATCTTTTGGCCTCTGCTGCTCTGACCTGAAATAGCTTTTCAAGATCTTTTTATTGCATATATAAAATGTCGCTCATATTATACAATCTCTCTTCTGATGGGGCCACAAAGGAGGCTCCGGAAGGCTCTCTTTGACTATCGGCACCAGCGGCAGATCATACAGACTGCTATGAATTGCTCTGATGAGAAATAAGAGAGTGTTTGATAAGGAACGGGATGGGGACACAATGGCACACAAAGGTTCAGATTCAGCATTGTCTGGTTGCAAATTTCCTTCAATTGTCCCTGCTCCCCTGCAGGGAGAATTACCTCTCTGTTTAGCATCCAGGAGAGAATGGGATGCAGGTAAAGCTCACCTGGATGCATCAAAGGTACCTCCAAGAAGGTGAGCTCTCCATTCCCGATGTGAAGGAGACAGCAGGTACATCCTTCCATAGTAATTACGAGGGTTGCATGAAAAGTAATGCCTCCACCTTCATAACTTCTCAACAGATGACAGTACTGGTATGCAGCAGGTACTGGCTTGTTCAGTAGACTCTCCTCTACAGTTCCATTTTGGTGGGAAGCCTTAGCATTGAATGGTTGTGTTGTTAAAATGCGAAGTATGGAACCCTGCACAGACGATCGGTCAATGTGACTTAAGCAACGTGCAGTCATTGAATTCTTGACAACAGAAGATGTCACCCCAAAGGAGATTCCTCAGAGAATGCAAGCTGTTTATGGTGATTGTGTTGATGTGAGTACTGTGTGTTGTTGGGCAAGTAAGTTTAAAGATGTTGAGGTGACACCTGCTGTCAAGAATTCAATGACTGCACGTTGCTTAAGTCGCATTGACCGACCGTCTGCTCAGGGTTCCATACTTCGCACTTTAACACAACTATTCAATGCTAAGGCTTCCCGTCAAAATGGAACTGTAGAGGAGAGTCTACTGAACAAGCCAGTACTGCCCAGATGTTTTACCATCTTGTGGGAGGCTTTTCCCATGTCCCTGCATGAGATACTGGAGCTGACAGACAGGAGCTCACCCTGCTCCCTGGATTCAAACTGCCGATCTTTCAGTCAGCAGTCCTGACAGCACAAGGGTTTAACCCATTGTGCCACCAGGAGCTCCTCTCTACTACTACTACTGCTACCAATAATAATAATAATAATAATAATAATAACAACAACAACAACAACAATGTCCTGCTTTCCTCTCTAATACTACTACTACTACTACTACTACTAATAATAATAATAATAACAACAACAACAACAACAACAATGTCCTGCTTTCCTCTCTAATACTACTACTACTACTACTACTACTACTAATAATAATAATAATAATAATATATCCTGGTTTCCTCTCTACTGCTACTACTATTAATCATAATAATAACAATATCCTGCTTTCCTCTCTAATAATAATAATAATAATAATAATATATCTTGTTTTCCTCTCTGATAATATTATTAATCTACTACTAGTAGTAGTACTACTAATATATCCTATTTTCCTCTCTACTAATAATAATAAATAATAAATAATAATAATAATTTTGCTTTCCTCTCTGATAATATTATTAGAGTTGTTGTTGTTATTTCTCTTCAACATCCTGAGAGATTAGAATCTGAACAAAAGTTGGGAAAGAAGTTCAGCATCCACAATATTCTAAAAGCTGTCAGGATAATTTTCAACCCTACCAATGTCAATTCTAGGTGTTTAGGTCTGTTTTGCAAACATGGCATCTTTTGAACGCCTTACGAACTCGTCATGACTGGCTCATGCAGTCCCTTCGTGGTCGCCAATTTTGTTGAATAAATTCAGCTCTGCTAAAATTGTGGAGTGTCAAACTCCCAAAGGATCAAATGAGACACCGATGAGTTGAAGGCAAAATTGGAGGCTTTTCTTCTCCTTGGCCAAAGAGGATGTCAGCAGAGTTTACGAAATTGCGACCATATAGATTATATCCCTTTGACAGCTACTCAAAACAAAGGCATGTTGACTGGCTTCTGATTAGACTGAAGTGGTACCAGCTAGGATCTGTCTCCTAATAGGTCAGGATTTCTGTTCTTCTACTTTGCTGATTGGCTCTGGTCATGGCGGGAAATTCAGTAAACTGTCAATGGATGATTTTGATTGCTTGTGTCTATTTCTTGATCCGCCTATGTGAGGGGCGCAATTGGAAAAGAATGCAGTGGACCAAAAGATAATGGGATGCAATGGGTTTTGATCTCTCTGCTCCAGTCAATACAATAGGTACCAGACAGGTAGACAAAGGGGTGTTGAGGATGTTAGTGAATTCAGTGGAGACCCAAAGGAAGGGGTCTGATTTAGTAACAGAAGCAAGGAAATGTTCCCTTGGATAGAATCAGATCAAATCAGGAAAGCCCTGTGATTCTCTTCTCAGCCCATTATATGTTCCATGTGTCTTATTATTTAAACCAACGTGCGGCCATTGTTGCAACTCAGAGTAAGCTTCACCTTGCTTCCAAACACCACCACACAAGAGCTGTAGCTTTATAGTTTATTGAGGGAAAAATCCAAGTCAAAATAAAGAATAAGCATTGCAAAGCTCCAAAGAATAAGGTTAAATGCAGAATATAGTTCCAAAGACCTTCAGGTAGAAACAGGAGACACAATCCTATTGGCAAAGTTCAAACCAGAGTCCCAGGTACAAGCAATGGAACAACTGCCCCATGAATCACAATGCAAGAAATCCCAAACGTACTGCTTTCCAGGCTAAGGTTATTCCATGAAGTTTCCAGGCTAGTAAGCTATGTTGAACTGACACTTTCTCAGAGTTTGCAAGAGGCCTAAATACTTTTCTAACATGAAAACATTAGGCTCTCATCATCATAAAAGCATTGCGACGACCTTTCACTGAGCTGGCTTCTCGTCTGCTGGCCAGATGAGAACTCTGCCTGACCCGGAGATCAAGGCGAGCTTGCCGGGTCAAGTCACTATCTACACTTTCGGTATCAGCATGGGAAGGCATCTGCTCGCTATCTCCTTTCTGGTGGAAATGGCTGTGTGGACACTGCACTGTCTGTGGGAGCCTCAGAAACAGGCCCAGAGATTTGAGGCACAGACAAAGAGCCAGGAAGCTGATTCCCAGCAAGAATCTGAATCCCATCATCCTCATCGTCAGAAAATAGCTCAGCCACAACAGCCATCCCATGAGATCTGAATTGTGTATTGTGGTTGTGCTACATTTCAGGTGATTTTAAATAAAAGGTGGCTGGAAATATTAATATGGTCAATGCTGGCTATCAATCCCTAAGGATCTATGGACTCTGGGGTTCATCCCTTTGGGTCTGGTTTTCAATAACAGATGGAGGTCACTTGAAGATATTTAGGTTGGTTTTGAAAACCTGACACCAAAAGCATCCTTTTCCAAACAACCTGCTTCACCTCCTTTACCTTTTGTTGTAGCATGCAAGGAATCAGTTAATGTGTGTTTGTCAACTGTAAAATAAGATAAATTAAGCTGATTGGCCAAGCAATGCCCAGGGAGATGGCTGAGCCTGAGACTTTTGGTTACTGTTACATTTTTGTTCAGGTTTGAGCTATGCAGCTGCAGAGAGAGACAGTTTTGAAGAGAGAGAGAGTTTGGAGTATAGTCTCGCTTCATGAACTGCTGAAGGAGTTTATCCACGTGGACAAGGAAAGATTATTTTAAATCTCTCATAAAAAGGACATTATGTGAGTTGGTGCAACTGATCACATTGTACATATGTTGTTCTGGATTAAGGAGAGTAAATTACTTGTTCATTATTGTTCACCTGCATGGCATATTTTCTTTGGAAAGGCAGTGTGTGGGCTGATCAAACGTGGACTACATGTGGTTTATTTTATATTACGCCACACCCTTGACCCTTCATGTGTGTCTACATGGAAAAAAGAGATGTCCTAGGTGTAAAGTTTGCC